>NW_027116741.1:0-2349 GCF_000696795.3 Halyomorpha halys | reverse complement strand
GAGCAGTTATTAGATTATTACTGTATCGATTATTATTATATTAATTATTATACACTGACATACTTTTTAAATTGATGTTGGTATATTTTTAAATATAGCAACTGTACTGCGTATTGTTGTAAATTACAATATAGTACAATGTGGTTAGCAAACAGAAATACAAAACCCTAAGATTCCAAATATAAGGAAGGTAGTTTCCCTTACTTTTTAGTACAACCAGAACATTATGTCCTTAAACGTCTCATGGATTTGTACGTCATGTTTGTGTGTGGAGGGGAGTTGAAGGGTTAAAAAACTTATACTTTATCAGTGTAAAAAGTTTTTGTTGAAAAATGCATTCTTAACAGAGTTTATGTATATTAAATTTGCTACCAGAGTGGTTATGTAACTTTTTTTCTAAACCATATAGTTTAAAAAATTATGTTAATTACTATAAAAAAAAAAACTAACCTTAATAATAATAAAGGCTTATTAAATCCAAAGGTTCGATACCTTTACGACCAATCGTTCTCTACACATCTGTCCAGTGACGCCCCTCAAACCAAAATCTACTATATCAGTCTTAACCCAATCGTGGGAGGATTGTGTTTCGGTCTACTCATCGGCCGTTTACCCGTCGCTTCAGTGTTAATAACATTTTAGGGATCCGCTCGTTACTAACTCCCATAACCTTACACGCTCCTCTTATTCGCTGCAATGTTATAACCTGAATTATATTTACTGGGTGCAATTCCCTTAATCAGCGTTGCATAACCTTCTATATTTTCTGGTTAACTTCGCTTTTTTTGATCCGAATATTATACATAATACTTTATTTTCGAAAACCATAAAGCGCTGTTCTTCCCTTAGCGTAAGAGGCTGCGTTTCGCATCCGTAAGGAACAATGGGACTATTATCCTTACCATTTTGTAAATTTTAGAAATAATTCGCATAAACTAAAGCTAAACATTTTCAAAATTGAAAAATAAGAAGTATTTCCTGTTTTTAACCCCGCTTTTATGTCCTCATCAATTTTGTTATTTCTAGAACCTAAATTCTTAACCCTATCTACCTTTTTAAATATATTTCCTCTTATACCTATTTCACCGAAATCGCTCTTGTTTTTACTGCTTTCTGTATATTTTCTTTTATCCGAATTAATTTCGAGACCTAGTTCATTGTAAGAGTACGTTTATCAACGTAGTTGTATTCATTTTTATAGTTTCCTTGTGGGGACCCAATGATACCAAATCATCAGCATACCCAAGAACCGGAACTATTCTACCTAAAATTAAACCCTTTTCGGTAACCAACATATTTTTAATAACGTATTCTAGTGCTAGATTAAATAAGATAGGTGGTAGAGAACTGCCTTGTCTTAAACCCGACCGAATCTCGAACTTTTCAAAGTAATGAAGACCGATTCGTTTAGAGGTTTAGGCTAGATTTATAATTTGACTAAGATTTGCCCCCTCCATTTCTCAGAAATTACCTGATTTAGATATAAAACGTTATAGAAGATCTTTTATACGAAATTTAATTTACTTTAAATCTGCACCGAACTCATTTTTCTCTAAACCCAATGCTTTTCGATTAATGAGCATAATCCCTGGGATTTTTACGTACGCTATATATTGGAGGGGATAAAGTGTATAAAACGGGTCACGAATATTTTTGTTAAGTTTTTTTATGCTAGGGTTGACCATCTAATTTGATGGGACTACATAATCTCTGATAGTAAATATTTTAATTTATTAGCATTGTTATATTTTCTGTTAATAATTCTCTCATCTGCGTCACTAAAATTTTTAATAACGTTAATAAGAAATGAAGAAGGAACAGGATATTTGAGTTGATACTTTAGAGAATGTTTATATTGAAATTTAGAGGAGTTGAGAAGTTTCAATGCTGCAAGTTTCTTTAATGACCAGGAGCCCAAGGAGACATCCAGAGACTTAGAAGTCCTTTAATAGGAAATCCTCTTTTAATTGTCTCTTCTCTAGATGGGACTAGAATCATAATTATTCATGATTAAAATGAAGTTTAATAAAGAATGGAACAAATACTCCGTTATAACAGGAATAATTTAAATAACACATGTTGTCAAAGTATTGCAGGTATATGTTTCAGTGACATGTAGTGAAATGTGTACTTGAATAATTTTACCTTAAATAACAATAAAATACACCTAAGGTAAGGATACAATGGATGAGTTATTTCAATGACTAATATTTTAAAATCAGTCTATATTATTATTTGTTTATTCATTATTGTTGAGCAGTTATTAGATTATTACTGTATCGATTATTATTATATTAATTATTATACACTGACATACTTTTTAAATTGATGTTGGTATATTTTTAAATA
>NW_027116740.1:474048-501711 GCF_000696795.3 Halyomorpha halys | reverse complement strand
CAAATCTCCCGCCATGTGTGACGTCATCAAAATGCTGGCTTCTGATTGGCTGCCCAAATCGGTGCACCAGCTCCCCCATATTCCCTCTACTGCCGATGGTGCTGCTATCTATCGGTCACCGTCTGAACTAACAACCCTGCACTCTGGTGGCAAGTCGAGGAACTCCCTGCTCACTTTTTGCACCAGCTCCCCCATATTCCCTCTACTGACGTCCAATGCTCTTACACCACTTGGGAGGTCATGAGTCTAGTTGAGAAGCCCATCTTCTCCACCTTCAGCCAGCTGGAGTCGGTACTACGCCGCACTAAGGAAAACAAGGCGTCTGGGCAGGATGGGATCCCAAGCGTACTTGAAGATGCTTCCTAGGAAAGAAAGGTAAAGCCTTCCTGCTGAACATTTTCAACTCGTGCATACGGATCTTTTACTTCCTAACTACCTGGAAACATACGATCGTAGTGCCGCTACTCAAGCCGTGGAAGAAAAGTGACTTGCCTGAACACTACCGCAGATGAAAAAGAACTGTGCTATGGCTTTCACCTCTCTGGACTGCAGCACGGCCTTCAAGAGCGAGTCCCACCCGCTACTACTCCGCCGAATGGAAGAGTTCAAGTTCCCCTCTGCTCTATGCCAACTGATCGGAAGCTATCGTGGATGTTTATATAGTGGAATGTTTCGCTGTACGAGTAGGCGTACATTTCTCGCCTCCGGTCCCCACCACCTGCTGAGTCCCTCAAGGCTCTGTGCTGAGACCTCTACCGTTGGTCGTTTTTACGGCACCAGTAGTCGCCCTCAAGCACCCAGAGGCAGTGTTAGCAGCCTATGCAGACGATATCGGGATCTACGCCTCCAGCATGAGTCCGAAGGTAGCCCACGAACATATCGAAAATTCTTCTGCTACCATTGTAACTGGACTGAAGAGGGACGGCATCAGGGTACTTTATGTACTTTCAGAAGGGTAAGAGAGGCAAACTCTCTCAGGGGTTAGTGGACGGCGAAGGCCGAAGGATTTCGAACACCATCCTTTACCTCGGCGTGACACTTGACAGATATCTTACCTTCTCCAGTCACGTTGGGCAGAGACTCAAACTGACCCGGTTGAAGTCCTACAGGCTCTACCACCTGCTCACTTCACATCAGATCTCAATTTGGCTCTAGTTGAAGATTTATGAAGCAATCATTCGCCCAACTCTGCTCCGCTTCTTCGACGGGAACTTTACTCCAAAGAGCCAGGAACAGTGCTATCCATGATGAGCTCCAGCTCCCCTCTGCGCCGGAGTTCATAGGCTGCAGGCACATCAAGTTTTGTGATAACTCGCTGTTCAGAGAGGTCACCCCTCCACCAAGACCCGGGAGGTGGCAAAGCACTGTCCCCTTGGTCGACGTCTTCGCCGAGGGAAGGTCTTTGGGCTCTGCAGCCTGAAGTCATCTTAACCCATCTTACCTTTTATCCTGCATTGGAGCGGCCCTCCCGGTTCTTTGTTTCCCCATGCCAGCGGCTCTTGGGCCAATATTGTAACCCCCGCCTTCAGCGAACCCAGTCCAACCACTTATAACGGCATATGGCAAAGGAAGGGCACCAGTTACGTTTGTATATACTTGGATATATGTTAATATTGTTATTTATAATAAAGGAGGTAAGGACAAAAAAGTCACAAATAAATATTGTAAAAGTTAATGTTAACAGATTTCATAGATAATCTTATTCGTCTAAGCATTAATTTGGGGTATTTATTGTAATATGCGAACGGTTCAGCCGATTTTTATTCTGGATGGGTCAGATTATTGAACTAGATATCGTGAATGTTTTGAAAAAAGTCGAGCTCAACATTTTGAAAAAGGTTAGGTTTAGTCTGTCTAAACAATACATTCGAATCAGATGATCTGCTCGATCAGCAGACGTGGCTCCGTTCAGTAACAGCTGACTGAAACTTATAGGATTTTAGTATCAGTTTTCACTTCAACAATTTAACTTCATTTTTAATTTTTATTTTATTTGGAATCATTTTTAAACGTCATAGATAATGATTTAAAATTGTTAAGGATATTTTTTAACTGTTAGATGGTTCTATAAAATTATATTATAGAGGTAGATGTATAGTGTCAGTGGCAGAACACAATTCCTCACCTAGTACCATAGCCAATACATACATACATATACATTGTGCAGGTCAAATGATATGCTGGTGAAAATTGTTTACTCTTAGAATGACAGAGTACTACTTCGGATTTTTATGACATTATGATTTCTTTTGTGTTTTGGTGGAATTGGATTATGATTGGATACATTATATAAGTATGTGAATGATGGGAAGTGCTTACATTTCAAGATTTATATATGACAATACCTATTTATTTATTACTATTCCATTTCATTAATTTTCCCCCTACTAAATTTATTGTTCAGAATAGAAATTATGAGATAAGATAAGGCAAAGCATTGTTTAACACGGAAAGAGTTGAATTCAAAGGGAAAAAAAGAACAAATAAACAAAATTGAATGTTTTTGGAATGTTATATATTATGTTAAAATTTCTCTAGAATTAGTTTTACTTTACTCTAGCTCCACCCTTTCACTATCGTCTGACCCTGTGGTGGTTAGTGATAAATGTGCTGAGTACCTAGTGAGTTTAATTTGATTCTAATAAAATTATAAGCTTCCATGTATTAAATAATAGAGTTTTACAAAATTTGAGTTTTTACTGAGCGATTTTGCACATTTTGGGTTTTTCGCTTTTTTATTTCACGAAAGTCTAGTCACTAGGTATAAAGTTGGACAATCGTTAAAATTCGACTCGATATGCCAATCTACTTTCAGTAAGTAAATGCTTTGAAATAAAAATAAGAAATTCCGCTTAAGGGAGATACGGAGGTTGGTGAGGAGGTCCTGAGTTTGTCGACTATAAGGTGTAGTTACATTTTTAATATTAATTTAGACAAATAACATTTTTAAATAGTCAGATTGTTTTAGATTATACTTATCTGAATGAAATAAATAACCTCAACCTCTTAGAAAGTTTTTAAATACATTTAAAATAAGTTTTTAAATACGTTTTAATTGTTTGCTATACAATGACTAAATTTCTCTGAGTCATGTCAGTACTAATAAAAATAATAATAATACAAATAACAAGAGTCGAGAGTGTTTCAGATAAAATTAAGGAGATATTAAGAATAAAAGAGTCAAAAACTAAACAAACCTTCATGGTTTATATTAATATCACATATAATTTCTAATTAACGTAAATTTTTTCAGTAAATTTGAATATAAATAGTAGATTAAATATAAATATAAATAGTATATATTAAATAAATAGTATATTAATACGTTTTATTTGATATAATGTTCAAATATGTTCGGAAAAAAACAGTATTATAAAACTTCTTTCACAAAATGCAGTTTTGGAATCGTGAGTTTTTATAATCGTATTTTTGAGACTTGTGTCCGTTGTAGAGGAGTGAAAAGTTCTAATAGAATATAAAATTGTTGTCTACAACTGGGTTCCAAATGCATTAAATGTATACCTATTTAACGGGGACCTTTATAACATTGTCGTTTAATATGGGTTTTCGTTATACATATGTGTCCGTTAAGAGAAGTTTCACTGTGAATTATAATACATTTGCGGATCCAGTTTATTTATTTTATTAAATAACTCTAGTTCTAGCTTACACCCTCAGTGGAGACTGATGAGTGGCTATTGCTAATCAGAGGAGATGGTACAAAAACAGCGTTGGTCTACCTGGTGCAGCCCCTAGGGTGGGGGCGAGGCGAGAGAGAGCCAGTCTTCGGCTGCTGGTCTCAGGGTGAGCTCTGCGAACTAGGATCTCTCTTTTAAGGTACGTTGTCATTCTTATAATCGAGAATTTTTGTTTTATTATGTGCTACAAATATCGGAGGAACATCACGGGATTAGTGTTTAGTTGGAACTAACGGATTGTTTCTTATTGGTCAAGAAGAAAGGAACAGTGAGCAATACCGCGGCGGCGAGAAAGCTAAGAAAGTGAGATCACTTATGTCACGGACCAGTCTTCGGCCACTTTCCAGGATCTCCTATCTCCTCCATCCTAGGGTTCATTCTTCTTTATTTCGAATATTATATTAGAACATTATTATATAATGATATATCTATACCCTTCCAAAGTTCATTTAGAATACGACTGTCAAATTATCTTATTCCCTGAAGAGTAATAAACAGCGATTCATCTTGATATGTACGATAATAATTGTTAAAGAAATACTTCTTGAACTTTCTGCTATTCTATTCTCGATTTGTATTTTACACGATTTTAACGAATCGAAAACCTGATCGGTTAATACAAGAGTAATTTTAAATTTTTATTATCCAAGAGTCATAAAATTCTTTCAAAATTAAAACCTACGCTCAGAATTTAGGGTGGCTTATGTATAATCTTATTTTTATGTGTGATGTATTCCAAATTATCGAACACAAATCGTGAATTTGGTATATTTTTAAACAACATAACTCATATATATATTGTTGATGAAAAATTAGCATATTAGTATTAAAGTAATTATTCTTCCTTATTGCAAAAATGTAATCATCATATTGTGCTTAAACATTTTTAAGAGCATACTTACAGCTTTAAACGCTGCATATACTTACAGCTATTATAATCACAAAGAAAATACGTTTTGAACTAAGCTCTTACAAATGATTAGCATTTCATACCATTTTAATGAATTGACAACTTGATTGGTTAATATTAGAATAATTTATGTTTAATATTATTTAAAATCATAAAATTCTTTGGAAATAAAAATTGGTGCTCAGAATTAAGCATTTAAATGTAATATATTTTTACAAATGATTTAATCTACATTCTTCCTCTGTAATCGTGAATTTGGTATTTTTTTGAGGTTATTTAGTAGCCTTCATACTTCAGTATTAATTGTTTTATTAATGATACGTTATTAATATATTCTTAATAATTAATATATACCACGTTTCGGCCCATTCATCGATCTTAAGGTGCTTACTCTAAAAATGGTTACATTGTGTTATTTATTATTGTATATTATTTTTAATTTTAACTTTGAATGTAAAAGTTACGTAATATTTTGAAACCATTTTTGGAATCAACATCTAGTCGGACGGACGGTCCAAAACGTTGCATGGAATACATCGATGGCTTACTTCTCAGCGGTGCTAAGTACATTTCTAACTTTATGAAAAATATAATTAAAAATTTTATCTTTTAGAAAAATTGCAACTTTTTTAATTATTTTTCTGACAGAACAGATTTAAGCATAAATTTTAAATCAGTTCAATCAAAAAAATATTCGAAAAGTTGTAATTTTCCTAAAACAGAGACCCATTTACATTGTTGGTAAAGATAGTGAAAATGTACTTAGCACCACTGTGAATTAATGCAAAAATTAATAAAAAGGAAAAGATTGATGTACGAAGGCTAGTTAATAAGCGAAAAAAAAATCAGAAAAATGTATGCACTTGCCTTCGAAAAAGAAAACTACTTAAATTTGTTGTATTTTTAAACAACTCAATTCATATTTATTCGAATGATGTATTTTCGTGGTCGGGTGAATATATTTTTTACGAAAGATTACCATATTAACATTAAAATAAGTATACTTTATTATTAAAACACTTTAATCTTCATATTGTGCTTGAATTTTTTCAATGCGTTGAATAACCATTTCATTCAATGAAAGACAGATCAATACATATAAATATAAAATATAAGGCCTGAGTATGGGTGGCGATCAAATATAAGCCTCTAATAAAGCTTAGTTCAATAAGTTGTTAATATGGAGTTAAAATAATGAAAACAATATTTAGAACGAACATTTTTCAATTTTTACCAAGGACGCAAAAAAATATTTTTAAAAACTTTTTCATTTATTTATTACTTAAAAAAACTAAATAAAAATATTACTTCACCAATGCATTTTTTACAACATTACTTAGGATGTGCTATTATATTTTTTGCTTACACAAGATTATTAGCGACAGTAAGAAATGCAACGTTCTAAGGGTTGCCACATCTCTTCGCCTGTCTAGTCGAGGGGGCTCTAAACTATTTAACCTGGTTTAAATGTGTTGGTTTCATTATGTTATTCAGTTACATATCAGTTATTGCATTTGTTTATTGATATTTGTAATAAAAACATCTGATTATTTATTATTTAGTCTGATTTAATTACATTGTATATTTTACCATACAATAAAAATAAAAAATTCGGGTTGGACTGGTGATACTAAAACAAGTCGTGAGCAGAGATGGAGAAACATCCAAAAGTGCCAAATCTGAATAATTTATTAAAATTATTGTATTGATATATTATATGAATAAATAAGAATAAAATATGGGTATTTGATTAAATTAAATAGAAATATTTTTAAATATGTTTTCTCACTTCAATCTATCGTCAAGATCGTCTGAAATAATAAAGACTATTAATTAAACTTGAAAGTTCAACAACGAAAAATCGTTTAAAAATTTTTAATGTGATAGAGGTAACAGATATGAAGAGAGAGGGGTTGAAAAAAATTGTAAAATTCAAAAGGGACTTCTCTAACACCAACTCAATAACAAACAAGTTTTTAACCATTTAACTCAATTATAAAGGACATTGGAGAAACTCAAAACCTAAAAGTGTGCGAAAAAGGAAAAACATCTACAATCTAAAAGGTACTTTAGTAATTGGGTAAAGCCAACTTTATAAACATACCCTTTATTTTTACTACTTACTCAATTAGGAGAGCTTTAGAGGTATGCAACATCTCAAAACGTACCAACTTGACATGCATTTTTGACTGAAATTAACCTCCTGTTCTAGGGTATCATATCTGTCAATAAAACAACTGTACATCCATAATTTTATTTGATTTATTATAGCTTCATAAATTTAGTCTAATTTTTTCTATTAAGACTGTTTACGCAATGGAATGTAACTAGAGTTAACCAATATAAGACGTCCCGTGGACGGTTTAAACTCAGTCAACTCAAATTCTAGGCAGTTCGACTTACCTAGTTTTTCACGATCGCAACAGATATATGATATTCATTTTTGAGGTTCAGTCAATAATGAAATAATTACATTGTGGTGACTTCATTAGTAAAAAAAAGTTTTATATTTTATAAAAAAAAAGGTTTCTTAACTAATTATTAAATGAATAGAATACAAATTATTATTAATAAATAGAAGCATTACTTAGAATTGTTTTGTAACTGAGTGTTCTACATAACTGTAATAGCCACTAGAACTAACGCGTAGGTTTGCTGAACTGAGTAAGAGTGAAGTGGAGAAAGGTAAGTGTGAATTTATTTTTTGTTTTTCGATACCCCAACAGTTCTTTCTAGCAGGTAGCCTGTTAATTGCTGTTTTAAATTTTACATATTAATTGTTAGCGTTCTTAATTATTATCCATTTCACTCTTACTCAATTCTACTGCTAACCTCGTACGAGTTAGTTCTAGTGTTTATTTGAGTTATGTATAACACTCGGTTCCAAAACAGTTGTAAATAATTATTCTATTTATTAATCTTAATTTGTGCTCTGTAAATTTAGAAATCAGCTAAGAAAATCCTTTCTTTTTTATTTATTTTATTAAAAAACTGTTTTTCTCACAGTAGGGCATGAATATGAAAATAATGAACTCTCAAAACGTCAGCACAGTAGTTATTTTATGACTGACTTTACCAAAAATATTTAAATATTAAACATCCTGAAAGTCTCCAAAACCATGTTTTAGGATTAATAAAACGGATTTAAAATGTACCTCAACCCTCCGATGAAATGATATAGTCAGTTATTTTCGAACGAAATACATCATTAAGTAAAAACAATACATCATCTTTTAATTTTATATTTTCTTCTACATTTCATAAATTGATTATTCTGATCTGAAAATATTGATAGTACTAGTACCATTTTTCGGAACAACCATCACAATAACATTATCATAAAAAAAGTAAGATATAACAAAAAATATTTTTTCCCTTAATAGTCAAGCATAATTATTTGAAAGGATATTGGTCAGAAATTAGTTGTACATTATCATAACTTGATAGATTGGGAACTAATTATACAATACGTCTTCTTATTGTATGTAACAGAATATGTTTCTTTATTAGTATAGAGTACTCTATTTAAGTCATATTGATTTGCTTATTAAAAAGAGATCATTGTGTTAGTAATTTAATACATCTGAACGAGATAATTAGTTGGAACAATGCCCTTTTTTGGAAGTACACCTACTCTGATCATTCCTGAGTATTAAATGATGAATTCAAAAATATTTATTTGATTAAAAAACTAGCTGAACCCATAATTATTTTCATGATTTTTAGCCAAGAATAAATCGAAAAATACTATTCCCTTTTTAAAATACTATTAGATACCTAGCTAATAAATTTTATCATTTCTACACTTGTGGATATTACCTACAGTTTTTATAAACAGTTTTTTATAACAGCTGCTTATATCGCATAAACACTACTACGAATGTACCTACTGTATACTCACACACAAAAGTAGAGTAGTTTACCAGTGCGTTCTATAGTCCAGTGACATTGTGAGTTTACGTAGAAATAGAAAAACTAATTAGAACTTGTAAATGAAAAAACTCTCAGTAGAAGTATAACTTTAAGAAGAACTAATTTATTCCAATTGATTATAATGTAAAACTTTTGTAAGCAGACCATTGTAAAAGGTATACCACTTCCAAAGGGTGCCTAGATCTAATATGTCTGATTTTTCAAAATGGCCTCAGTACATTTATAGGATTATAGCCAATAACTATATATAAATAGATTACTAGCTGAAATCGTTTTTGGAGAAGTGCGTTGGACGTAGCTGAAGATTTTTCTTTCAACTAGTTTATCCCTGATAGAACTCTGGCATTAGATACCTTTCCTTCTCTTTAATGCATTCGAAATAAACGCGATATCATGCTTACTCGTATAAACCATATATAATTATCAACGTCTATTAAACACACACAACAGTTAAAGTTTCATACTTTATGATCAAGTAACAGTTTACATAATAAGTAATTACGTTGCCCTATTGGAAAATATTACTTCAGTTTTGCAGTTAAGATTCACCTATCCGTAAACTTATATTAACCCTGAATTGGACCTACTGAGACCTCAAAGCTAGGCCATAACGTAATGAACGGATGTTCAAGATGGGCTACAAATTTTCGGTGGTAATCCGAGAATCTGAATAATTTAAGACATGAAAATTGGATTTTTCTTGAGTTCCGTTCGCTCCAAAAAAAAAAGTTACAACTTAAAAACGGACAAACTAAACGTATTTATTACAATATTTTAAAAATATTTTGAGCTCAAATTGAGAGATTATTTAAATATCAATGTATAATTTGAGCAATAAAACATACGAATTGGTTAAATCTTTAGATCAATATATATTTTTATTTAGGCACAGGTGCACAGACCGAACACATTTGAATATTCAGAATCTAGAGCTCGACCTGTTCAAAACATTCACGATATCTAGTTACTAATGTTACAATAGTGAATAAATAAAATCGATTATTCATTCGAACAATCATCACAAATATATAAACAGGCATAGGAAGGAACAAAACAACATGTGATAAGTTTTCCATCGCAACCATGGCTCTGTGGAAGCTAACCTCTGAGTAAGTTTTGACCCGTGCTTAATTCGTGCGATATCGCCCAAATGGTTCACTTTTGGACTATAAAACACAGGGTCTCGTTTACGATACATAGAGCGTAAATCGATGTTCACGCCGAAATCTTTGAAACCCAATTTGTACCGCCTCGATCCGTTGACATACTAGAGACTGAGATTTGATACCTCTTTCTTTTTTAAATAACTTTTATTAAAGTTCGAGTAAGAATTTAAGAGTCGGAATTGAGATTCTTCAATTCTCCGTTAAATTCCCTTTCTTTTGATTCATTATTTTTCAAAATTTATGGCTCCTGAGAGCCAGAAAAGATTTTTTTTTTTTACAAAAGGAAGGTATGTATTATTATTTAAGAGAACATTAGTGCAATATTTATATATTTTTATAATATCTGTAATACAATATCAGTAATTACATGAACAAATAAACCTAATTTTGTAAACATAAAATAAAAAAGTTGAAGTTATTCCTTTCATTCAGGTATACACATACATTTGTTATATTTCCTTAAACATAGTTATTACTGTCATTCAAACAAACCTATTTTCTTCTCACCTTCTTCTTCTTTCTTTTATTTACGAAAAAGGTGATTTATTTATGAAAGGTCTAAATCAGAATCATACGAACAATTGCTGGACAATACGCATTTTTATTCGCCAATTATCAGAAATAATCAGACATCTCTTCGTCTTATATACACAAAAAGAAAATCACAATAATCATTAACTTTGAAAATTTAACAAAACATTAGCTATCTATTCTTAGAACAAATAAAGCTTCATGTCGTTTGGAAGCTTTGATGTTGAGATAGATCAACCAATCTAATGTATTAAAATTAAATTTGTACCACTACAACCCATGAAAGGTTAGAAGCGTAGTACTTTTTTTAAGAAGTATGTTACTAGACCAACGGTTGGGCAAGGAGGTGATTTGTTCAGAATCACGCTGGACCACCAGATTTTTTTGCCAATTATGGGTACTCACTTTATGAGGCTGGGTGGACCCTGGAGGGCTCCTGAACCAACTAGGCTGACCCGCCTACAGTGAAACAGAACATAATCATCTGCCACAGCCGGATTTTTGGAGTTATTATATAACATAATAAAATATAATAATAATATATAGTAAAAATAATAATAATAATAACGTACAATAAAAAATATATAAGATATAATTAAATAATTTATAATAACAAAAATAGATAATATATTTTATATAAATCCAATACATCATCTCAAATCATAACATCTCAAAATGTCATAAAATATTTCAAAACCTTTAAAGAAAGTGCGCTACACCTGCCAGAGATTAGTCAATTTTAAAGCTTATATGCTGTTTGTGAACAAATTACTACGCATAATAAAATAATATTTATATATAATCAGTATTAATTGATAAAAATCTTATAGAAGGGAGTTCTATTTTTATTTTTTTTTATGACGGTATAAAATAAAAGATAAAGATGTCACATAGAGAATATTTATTCGTATTGGACTTTAATCAATGTAAGTGAGCGGACGAAATGATCCAATAGATTGCTGACCCTTCCAGGAAGCTTTCACTAGAGCGGCTCCTTACGTCACTAAACTTCCGTTCTCGTACATTCTTCTTTCTACTAAAGTTATTTTGTAAGTTTTTCTTTAAATCACACTTTATCTATACATCGAGGGAGGGCGGTAACACGTGAAAAAAGAAATCAATTTATTTCACTCCAATTTTTTACAACTCTATTGAAAAGTATATACTGTTAAGAGTTAAAATTCATTACTCAGCCAAATCGACCAATTTAGTTTGGGGGAATAAAAAATGGTGGTTGTTCTAAAACGTTACAAAAAATTCATTTATCATTCCGTGCTTTATATTCTTCAACTGCCTACAACACTAAACGTTTAATAAAACTTAATTTGAAGCAGAGTAAATTTGCTTAAATATGAGTCCTAATAGAGTCCAGTAGTTTACGAGATATATAATTTCAAAAACAAAAATTTAATAAAAAAATATCAACAGTTTGTGAATTTAGTTAGGGACTTATCATGGAAACTACTACTCCTAAAACGACATACAGATGTCTATCACCACTTGAACAGAAGCTAGTTGAATGTACAATAAAGCAGTTTATACTCGTAGGAATAGCACCAATTAACCAAAATAAATTCACAAAATGTTGATTTTTAATTGCTTGGACAAAACTTCTGGTTTATGAAAAGCTATAGTTGAGAAATTATTAGATGTAAGGATGTATTTTAGCGCGGTTGAATGTACTATAAAGTAGTTTATAATTAATATTTTCGTAGGGGTTGTAGTTTTCATGATATTTGTTAAAATTAATTAAAACAAGTTGGTTTATAATTAAAATTAACATTTATTTTATGAAGAATTATATTTTAGGAATATGATAGCCTCTATTACGGCTTATATTTTGGAAACTTTACCGTACATTAATGGGTACGCAATTAAGTTTTTTAGTATTATTGATAGTTTTAAGGATATGAAGCTCCGAATGAAAAAAGATCGAACTTTTTCTAGTATAAAATGAATTTCAGGAGGCGTGCGCCTTGAATATTTCAATATTTACTTTTTAAGGACTTTTAATGTTCCCGCTGTATAGTCAAAGTGAACATTGAACCATTTTCTGACTGAAAATAAAGGATTTTTTTTTAACCTAAAATAACTTGAAAAAAGGATTTTTTGCAACTTCAAATTTTTAATTACTCCCCCCCCCCTAACTATGAGAGACAGAGTCATCAACTTTAACAAATAAGTGTATATACTTTTCATTAAAGTAATCAATATTTAAGGTAAAATAACTAATATAAAAATGTTTTTTTTTTCTCTTGGACTCTTGGACTGTAAGAAAATGGCCAAAACAGCTTTTGTTTTATACGGGATGGAACATTGTGTGAAATTTGGATTGATACTATTGTTTTAGTCCTTAATAAATGGATTCTTTATTCTATAAGAAAAAAAATTGTTACGGTGGAAGAATCATGAGGATTTAAAAAGGTTCTACAACTTATAGAACACTTATATTAATCTATATCATAATTTTCCTAAGATGTAGGTCTTAGGTATATTTCAGTTTGTTTAGCTGAAAGTCGCAATATCAGAATGAACTGATCCCATTTTCTTGATATACAAAAAATCCGTTGGATTTCACTATATCAATAAATGGAACAGAGCGCTATAGGAGAAACTAGGATGGTTAAAGTAGGACATTATAAAAATTGTATGACATATTCGTTCTGAAAAAAAAATATTACTTCTAAAAATGACTTGGATTAATGTAATAGAAAAATATTAATATTATTAATAAGTCCTGGATCTTTATTTATTTAAAATGGCAAATATTGAAGTGTAATGTTTAACAAAATCATAAGCCTATTTATTAATAATACAATATGTTTACTAAGATATTCAAATTTTAAAAAATTCCACAAACGATAAGTTTCACCAAACTTACAACTTAAAATTACATAATGAAATATTAAATTCACAATTCGTATTAAAACTCATTTGTTCAAACTGTAAGTAAATGCCGAAGCATTTAATACATTAAAATCTTTATTTTATTCTTATTTTTGTTCATTAAGGATTCCTTGAAGCCTGTTTTTTGATCCGTATTAATTGTATAGCCTGAATTTTTGCTTAAATCCTATTCAAAATTTCTGATTCTTCTCCAGTTTCAAAAGGATATGATTTAAGCTTAAGAAGAATGACAGTATTAGCTCTAAATTACATGTCATGGTTTCTCTTCTTTAGAATTCACGTTCTAATTTTTTTTTCTTATTAATGATTAAAAATGATTAAAAAAATATTCAGATTAAATGAGAAAAAATTGCATATTTTCTGAAACAAATAAAATTTTATTTATCCTCGAAAATCGAGAAATAAAATTATTTAAATCCGAAAATAAATATTTTCGGTACTAGTTAATAAGAATACAGAGATTTTTTCCATTTGGTAGTGAGGATAATAACCACTTCAGTTTCTGTTGGTTTATCTTTTCCCAATTATTATTGCAAATATTTGTTGTTTTGAGGAGGTTGAATTCCATGCGATTCGTTATACAGAGGTCAATAAATTACGATCTCAACCTCAATATAATGAATTTTCAACCATCCCCCCCTCAACGTAAGAAACTTCCATTCTAATTAAATTCAATTTTAACTTATCCAGTTATTTAACTTTACTGTGGAATTATAATTGACTGTTCTCACCTTTTATTGAAACTATTAAACACGTATTTTTCGTTTTGAGGAGTTGAATTCCATGCGATTCGTTATATAGAGGTCAATAAATTACAATCTCAACCTCAATATAACGAATTTTCAACCATCCACACGTCGACGTAAACAACCTTGAGAATTGGCATAAGAATCTTCCATTCTGATTTTTTTTTCTCCTAAGGCTCCATCCAAAACTTCTAATTATAATACAGTTAAGCTATAAAATTCCATAACACTCTAAGTTCAGTTTTAACTTTACTGTGGAATTATAATTGACTGTCCTCATCTTTTATTCAAACTATTGAACACATCTTTGTCGTTTAAAGGAGGTTGAATTCCAGGCAATTCTTTATATAGAGAGCAATAAATAACGATCTTCACCTCAATATAACAAACTTTAAACCATTCACCCCTCGGTGTAAAGAATCTTGAGAATCGTTGCTATATATTTTTTTTCCCTTATAAGTCCATCCAAATAATTTCTAATAATTATACAACTAATCTATTTTACAAAAAATTCCAAATGTTATTAAAGTTAGATTTTAATTTATCTATTTATTTACCTTATAATGAAATTATAATTGACTGTTTTTATCTATTTTAGAACTTATACATTTTTTTATGTATCTTACACGGCGCTGATCTTAAAAGTTTTACATGCATGAACGTAAAAAATATGTATCATTTGTTTTTACTTTAATTGTTTTTTGTTTTGTTTTTATTGTGGGTAGTCTTAAAGTAGTAAATGAAATCTTAAGAACAAAACTAAATTGGGTGGTTAGAGAAATAACAAATAATACTAATTATGAATGGAATTAACTGTGAAACAATATGGACTTATTTTTATAACGATGTTTTTCATCCCAAAGAGACATGCCTTTATTTAGTGCTATTATGTTTTTTTTTTTTTTTTTTTTTTTTCGTACATTTTCAGGAAGTCTATTATGACTTCTTTCTTCTCGCTTTTACAGGATTTCTTCTAACGTTAGATATATATTTTTCCGTTTTTTATTTATATTAGAATAATGTTAAAAATTATATATATAATATATTTTGACAAAACTACTTTATAGGCTCATTTTCAATAATTTTTCTTGACATAAAATGAGAGTATAACATGACATAATGCATTTTCAAAGAATCTATTGTTAGATTAACTAATAGAAATTATTCTGAGGTAAAAAAGATATTGCATAATATAAGTGTAATAAACTTCATTTATGCATATTTATTGGTTAATTTACAAAGCATAATAAGCTTATAAAACAAGTAACAAGGATATGCTATGCTTGACGTTAATGCAAGAGTGACAAAACATTCCGTAATGTTTCTTCAACAGGTTTGTAATTATATGTATTTATCTAATATTAGCGATTGCTTATGTCAGCTTTGATATTTAAGTAATCAGATGGTTGCATTGATGATATAACTTTAGTTTGTAATATTATATTATTTTTGTAATTAAAGTAGTATTATAAACATTTTAAAAATCTTCACCGGTCTCTTACATAGGTAATTTTTAACTTTATAAAATGTGAGCGCACAAATATCTCAAACCGTTGGTTAATTTTTTTTATACTTAAGTAAAGGACTGTCAGTATCCTATTGTATTAAAATCTATATTACTCGTCGTATAGACACATTTAGTTTTGTGAAAAACTATCACGAAAATTAACAGAAATCAAATTTTAATATTGTTAAAAAAATATCGTAGGGATGTAGAGAATCTTATGCAATAATTTGATGGATTAGAGAAAATAGTCTGCTGACAAGATAAACAAAAAAACTAAATAATTAAGAATTGAAACTGAAGAATTAAATTTGAACAGAGTTTTGTCGTACTTTCGTACAATATTTCTCGTAAACGAGAAAATATAAATTCACATTAATATATTTCTTTTTTTTATGTTAGTAGTCTGCTAAATTTAGTAAACCACAGCTAACACTTCAAAAACAGTTTGCGCCAATTCTAAAATTATGTTACATTGACATCTATATTTCTGCACAGAGAGAAATATAAATTTATTTCTTACAAATTTGGAGAAATTTATTTATTACGAATTTAGATAAATTTATTTCTTACAAATTTGGAGAAATTCATTTCTTGCGAACTTGGAGAAGTAAATTTCTTACAAAGTTAGAGAAATTTATTTCTTACAAATAAATAAGAAAAAAAAAAGTGAATTCTTTATAGAAAATAAGACTACGTAGTATATTGTGGTTTTCGTTTATAAATTGATTTATGATTGATTGCATATTGACTAATTGATGAATATCAATTTGATATTGAAATAATTTTTTTATCAGTCAATATTTTTCCATGTATTTACAATCCCTTTTATCTTTAGTTATAATTGTGTAAGTTTTCAAGTTTTTAATTATTTTTTTGGGTTATCTCATGATAAATCATGGTATAAATACTATATTCACGTTTCCGAGTACATAATAACTGATTATTTAATCAACTGTTTCTATCATCCATGAGCTGTATAAATAAGATTATTAATCAAATTATTCCCTTAAACATATAGGTTGAGTATATAATACATGATTTGAGTATATATAAATGTATTTTCAAAAATAAAACATAATCAACTATAAAAACATTTATAACTGAGTAATGATTCTGTTAAAAGCATATTTAATATAAAAGTGTATCTGTTGTGAGTATATAAATAAATACATATATGTGGGAGTGGATTGCTGAGAGGTAGGTACTGTTTTACTAACTCCAAGGATTCGAATCTTACTGTAGCAGACAATTATTTTCCGTTTCACTGCAATCGTGAGTCAGGTCTATGGGTTACGGTATGCTCCGGGATCAACATAGCCTCATGTCCTTAATTAGAGAAATATCTGGCGTGATTCTGACCAAATAACCTCCTTGCACAACCATTGGTCTAATAACATAACTTCCTTCACAAAGTACTCTCGACTCTTCATGGGTTGTAGCGGTGTAGATTTAAATTTTTTCTTCTAATATATTTTTTTCTATTACATATTATATAAAGTATAAATACATACACTTATATACACGGTTACACAGCATGTACACCAAATGAATTAGAATTATTATTTAATATCTTTTCTTTTATTTGAAAAATAAAAGGCTTCTTTGGTAAGGTTAATGGGTTGGACGGTACACTCACGATGTCCAACGACAATAATCCATTAGTGGCCATAGTTAATGTGTCATCAGACACAGAAAAAGGTCATGACTTCCTTCCCCTTATCTCAAATATCACATAAAAAAAGAATTACACAAATTACTTTACTTTTCAGTAACAATAATATTCTAAATGCTGTACTAATATCCTAGTATAAACCTGCATATAAGAAATCATTTTTATTCGTTAATGAAATAATCAAGTATTATATATTAAAAATTGAGTTAAAACTGCAACTAATAATCTTGGAGCTAAAAATAACATAAAATGTCATTCGATAAACTTGTTAATTGCCATGTGATTTATGTATATCTTATGATTATTGGAATTTCCAAATATTTATGTGAGAATAAATATGTATTTTTTAAAATAAATTAAAACTTTATTAACGGAATTTCAAGTTATTTTGAAAATTATGTTCAAGTGAAATTCGTAAATATTGTTTGGATCTATTTTCAAGTCGTAACTCCTTTGTAGTTAAGATATGTAATGAGACTTCTAGGCTACTTCTATATCTGTAATCTTTCAATCTAAAAGAATACTTTAAAAAGGATTCCAGGATTCCAAGAAAACTTTTTTTCCGTGTATTTTGGGATTCAAATTCAATAATTGTCGATAACTCCTACGAGGAAAGGGCTATCAGAACTCTCGAGAAAGTGCTTGATTACAAAAAAAAATATATTCACGCCTTCGGTTTGAATTTTGGCAAGAATATCTGTCGGTAACTGGTAGTTTTTCTTCTATTTTTTTTTTTTTAATAGTTCTAGTTTCCCAAGCAGTTCAAATAATTATTTTGATTATAACTATTATAGTTATAGGTTATCAAAGTTGCATAGAGTGTGAAGTTGGTTCTCTGCAATTTTAAATGCTATATACTATATACATACTATAATCAGGGAGGTAACATTGTTGGATTGACATCTACACGGGTCACAACATCACAACCACATCCATTGAAGGGCAAAATTATTCGTCTCACATTTATCTCTAAAAATAATGAGGGAAACGATGTATTATAATAGTAAAAATGTATTATCATAATAATATAAAAGAACCTTTTTTTAGATTCCATTCTTCTAATTATAACTTACAGTTTGTCATTTTAATAATCTCAGAATTTTTGTTGAAAATAAATCAAAGAAGGCAACCATCGTAGAAGATGATGGTTAATATTTTGTCCAGCAATCCCAGAAGGCTGATGCTCTCATAGCAAACCTCTTCATCACCTCTTATATATTTTTGTATTTATTGTGTGTATTTATGTACAATTAAGTTAATGCTCGATTTTCAATAATTTATTGTGATTATATGTAATAAAAATTTTATAAGTAATGATTGAATTTTATGAAGTAGAAATAAAATGGTAGATATATTTCTTGGAATGATGCGGAGTTACATATATTTCCTTTACCTGTGTGTATTGGGCAGAAGTCTGCTCCCCCCTTTGCGAAATCTTGTCTACGCCCATTAAGCGTTTTGCCAATTGAGACCTAAAATCCCTGATTAGATCACTTTTAAATGACAGCGTTACTTTCTTATTTCTTGTTTGTCTTTTTTTAAAACTTATTTATTAGGTATGAATGTGTATTTATTTCATGGTGCGAACGTTAATTTATTAACATTTAATTTTCTCTAGCAAGTATATAAATAATTGTGATATTATTTAATTAATTTATATTATATTGATTCATATTTATACTGATTTTATCGTCACTATATTATTACCTAAAAATATAAAAAATAAATAAATAAGTTGTATATAGTTTTTATTGAAAAATAATTATATAATAAGCTACCACAATTATGGACAATCAGTATTAGCCTTCTAGGTATTAGGTATTCATACTAAATATACAGAAAAAAGAAGAAGGAAAACAAAAAGTTAGTGTTGACAATAAAAGTAAAAAAGAAATAAAAAAATATAATATGATATAAATTAATTTAATAGTAGCAAAATAATTTATATGCAGGATAAAGAAAATTAAATTTATGAAAAAATAAAATAAATACAAATTCGTACCTAATAAATAAATATAAACAACAAATAAGAAAATAACGCTGTCATGTAAAAACGTTCAAAAATCTCAACACTAATAACTTCCTTACTATAATTACAGTTCCCTATGTAAGCTCGAGTTAGGTTAATTCATATATTCCTAAAAGAGAATCTTCGAAAATTAAAAATCATCATATAAAATAGACACAACGAGTTCTAGTAAAGACTGTCATTCGATGATCATTATCTGGTTTATTATTTCCGAAATAAGGAAATAAAAGTTGGGAATTTAAAAGAAAAAAAAAAAGTAATTAATAGCAAATAAGATTAATAATCTCATCCCCCCACTTTGATCATTAATTAAATATTGATTGAATAAAAATCATACTAAGCGATGAATGTAAGTCATGGAATTATTATAAAATATAATGCTTGAGGATAATTGTTTAGTTCGTTTCATAAATAATAAGTACATTTTACGCCAACAAGCTCGAAAAAAATTTTCTTTCAACTAGCTTTCTAAAAAGGGGTTTATGGAGATGCTGGAAATAAAGGTTTTTTAAATAAATAAACGTTGACTTCTATGAATATGACCCCATATCCTCTAAAATGTTAAGAAAAAAATACTATGGTAATTCTGTTGTTTAAGGTAAGAAAAATAGCATCTTAAATTGCAGAAAATATATCTTTTTACGGAAATTCGAATGTTAAGTTCGCTGGAAAAGGAAGAAAATAGACTATCATTTAATACTTATCAAAGTCATTTCGAAATTCACGAACAGGATGGAAAAAAAGGGGTGTCAATCATAACGTATAAGTGTTTTGACTAATAACACTATAATAGTGACATAATAATAATTTGGATTTAATTGTTTACCTTTTTGTCTGATTTAGTTTGCCTTAGTTAGCTAAGTGTAACCTATATATTTTTTTGGTTTAATTTAGAATAAGAAAGTTCTATATCAGCAAATCCTTACCGCTACAACCCATGAAGGGTAAGGGGTTCAGTACTTAATACTTACTTTGTAAGGAAGTACTGTTACTAGACCAACGGTTGTGCAAGGAGGTGATTTGATCAGAATCATGCTCGACCACCAGGTTTTTACCTAATTAAGGGTGCTCAATTTATAAGGCTGAGTCTACCCCAGGAGGGCATCAGAACCTACATGAGTTGAGACACGGCTACAGTGTAATAGTAATCAATTTTCTGCCCAGCCGGATTCGAACTCGGGTCCTTGGAGTTAGTAGGATCGCGCCTTACCACGGTGCCACAGTGCTCCCTTTATATCAACAAATACAACAGAAATCCTTTAAACAACCGTAACATCCATAAGTAGCTCCAGATTGTGAAATGTAATTTGCAACGTCAATGCATCGTTTAGAGACAACGTTGGATAAGACTTCTAAAAAAGTCTAGAGCCTGCAATAGTTTAGAAGGGCGTGATATTTCGAAAGCGATTCTTTTAACTTCACCGTTCCTTGCCATTCTAATTGGGTCACAGTCTCTAAACATTTTTTTGGAATGAACTTAGTTATTTTGTCCAAATTTGCTAGTTACAATATCTGATAAATATAGTTACATTATGGTTGACTAAGATATGATCTATATGGTTTTTATGTAGGTATTTGAAATATCATTAATGTTATAATGCCACCAGCATTTGTTTTCATATGTATTCATAAGTATATATAGAAACAAAAAGTTGTTTATCATTGACTGAACCATAAAATCCTCAAATGTGTGTGTGTGTGATTGTGTACATATACAAATGATTTACTCGAATTATGCAAATTTGACTGTAATAGGTTACTATTGAAGACTACGAGGTAAAATGATATAACTCGATTTTTTTTTTCTAAATAAGTAACAACTGCTTCTAATAGATTTTTTAATGACATTAGGAGGGTAAAGACAAATCAAAGGAAAAACAAGCTTAAAATCGCGATTAAATTAATAATAATAATAATAATAGTAAATTTCAAAATAAACTTTATTCTTCTGAATACTTAGGAAAATGGAAATATACCTCGTTTTTCTATGTTTTCATTGATTGTAAGCCGGTAGTAAGCTAGAAAATTCTTACAAGATATTGGAATATTTCTGTTATTTGTTGAATCATTTCGAGTCCGAAACTTGTCAGGTTTAAATTCTCTCTCATTATGAACAGTTCGTCGGGCAGCGCAAAGGCAAGGACAAACGTTACGAAATGAAAGCAGTCCTAGATTGCGGTCTACATTCAAACATATCGCAAGCAATTGTTGATACTGGCCCACGAGGAATATATTATATTGCTTGTGGGTCAGTATCAACAATTATCAGTCACTATATTAAGCTGATTATCATACCCGGCGAGGGTCAGTCGCTAGGAGAATAAATAATGTTCCACCGGCTAGTCCCATAACACAATTGTATTTAAAATGCAAATATATGTCATTTGTTCATCGTTATCATTTCAATATAATAAGATTTAGTAGGATTAGAATAATGTAAATTTAATTTTTTTTTTTTCAAAGTCAAGAAAAATTAACGTATTTTTTATAGATGATGATTCTTTTGAGTACTACAGGGCAAATAAATATTTTATGTAGTAAAAACAAACAAATATTTAATACATAAAAAAATGGGGTTGTTCATATAAAAAAATAAACAAAATACCGTTTACAACATTTTAATTTGTTAAACTTGTTAAATTGTTTTTATAAAGAAAAAAAAATACATTTAATTGTAATAGTTACTTTATATAATTCGCAATCCTCATGATTATTTTATAATTTTTATTTTAAGATTATTTTTTTTAACAGAATCATCACCTTATTTTCAATGTGTTATTGATAAGTTAATTTTTTCCTCACAACACAAATAATATTAATATATAATTTAATATTAAAATTCTGAAATCACATTTAACCATTCATCTGCGAAGTAACTATCCGACGTAATAGCCTCTGATATTTTTGTAACAGACTTCATTTTAGGCATCTCGAATGAAATCCTATGATCAACTGGTATGATTGATAATCATAATAATTTTATCCCCTGTACCGTTTTCGTAGTGTGGGGTTACAATTTGCAGGGTCTGGACCAGATATCTCGCTCTTGGACCATCTCCCTTCTTCTACTCCAGTCCTCCCCCCAGGAATTGCGTGGTCTTCCTCTTGGCCTTCTTCCCTCCACGTGAGTCTCATACGTCTTTCTGGCAGTTCTTTCCTGGTCCATCCGAATCCATGGAGTGGATCTGGCTCTTTTGTTTCGAGGTGAGGATCCACAATTCGGAAGAGTAAGAAAGAATGTGGAGGAACGCCGATTTGTAGATCATTATTTTAGTTTTCTTGTCACCTCCCTTTTGCCCAGGAAACCCCTTCGAAGAAAGCTAAATATTCTTCCAGCTGCATTGATTCTTTGAGAAACTTCATCAATGTAGCCACTTTCGTTGAGATAAGCACCTAGATATTTGAAATTCTGGACCTTCTCTAGTCTTTCTCCGTTCGCTCTGATCACCCTCATTATTCTATGGCGTTTCTTTCCTATCTTCGTACATTTTGTCTTTTCCTGGTTAATTTTCATGTTTATCATGGCCATTTCCTCTTGCAGAACATTTATGTTGTATTGGAGGTCTCGGTCGTTGGAAGCCAGGAAAACCAGATTATCCGCAAAAGCCAACACAGAAAATTTTATGGTTTGTACGTTCCTGTGTCCTATCTGAAACTGTCTCGTTCTATGTTTATCTTTCTTCATTGCTTTATCGAGGACTACTATGAAGAGCAGCGGGCTCAGGCAACAACCTTGACAAATGCCTGATTTTGTATCGAATTCCAGTGATATTTGGTTCCTAGGAACGATTGATACGATTCTAATTGGATAATACAGTAGGAGAAATTATTTTAGGGACTTAAATCTGACTTGAAGCTGAAAGAAACATTTATAAATCATTAAAATCACATAAATCTAAAGGAGCTAAGAATTACATTAATATTGTTAACTTTCATAACATTTGATATCTATTTCAGGCATCCTGGAAAATAATTGAGAACTATTTGTGTTGTTATTTTTATATTCAAATTGATTTCTTTCTAAATTAATTTACAAAAAATTCGTTTTGAAAAAAAAGGAAAGAAATACCAAGCGAAAGATGAAATATCGGCTAAAATATATACTTAAAGGAATGTAAAAACATTGCAAATATAAACTAAAATAAGTTTAAAATTGTTGAAAAGATTACTAGATGTTCTCAGGAAGCATAGACATATATAATGAAGTTTTAGGGGAAAATGCGTGAAAATATAAGTATCCCATCCCTACTCATGCTATATATGTCATGTCATTTTATTTCTCACACATATCGACCTGGGCTTCAAAAACTATGTCTTACCAGTTGATGACTTGTAGTTTCGTGATATTAATGAAGTTAAAACATGAAATCTTCTTTTTTGACAGGTACAAGGTTTCACTTCTTAACCACCTGAACACATATGAACGCTTAGAAACTTACACTTTCACGTCATATAAGCCCAAATATGACCAATTACTAAGTTCAAGGAGAAATAAATAATATAAATCCATGTACCAAGGTAAAATAAAAAACTTACAAAATAAAATTCATATAAAGATCGACCGTTTATTTAAGTAGCTTCCGATGAAACACTGCTCTGTTGGACTAAAATGAATTAAATTTTGAATGCTGTCAGCCAGTACGACGCCATCTTGTAATTTTCTCAGATAAAATTGTTCAGCATCCGAGGTGTATAGTTTAATGTGTGTCGAAAATCATCCTCAAATACAGCACTTTTAAGTGGAGAAAAAATACGTCGATTTTGAATTTTGTCTACCGGTACAATGACTCCTCCTCCCAGTTTCGACAAATCAAGTTTTTTTTGGCATCAAGTGAGTGCAAAGTTTCTTATTTGCTTATAACAAATCATCTTTAAATAATAAAAATTTTACATACTTGATAATGAGTGAAACGTCTCTCTTTTGACTAAAATGAGGTAAGTACAGTATCATTTCGCCTCGATTAAATACAGGCTAATTTATGTGTCTTAATAGATGTAATATGTACATCCATAAAACATCATTCCTCAGCTTTCGATCTGAACTTGTTTGACAATGCAAAAGAGGCCCATTTCGCTCATTAGTGAATGCATAAACATTTTTTTATGCAACGATGATTTATATGAAACACCAGACATCCTTATAAACAGACATTAAAACCGTACTACTTAAAATCATTGTTTATTGTTATATTTTATTTAATTTATTTAAAAAAAGTTTACAATTTACAAAAGATGGTATTCTTGATTTTCGATTGCCAAATTCATGAATTACTTCTATAATTACTACAAATCTATTTCCTTAATTACATACTTTTTAGTGAAAACATGTTATTGAAGCAATCGTACTTTTCAGTTAGTTCTTGATTCATTTTAATTTATAGAGGATTAGGAGACCCTGCGTATTGCTGGGCCCGGGCACTTTGGGCGCAAATAGGTACAGATCGCAATGAAATTCTCATTCCACACCACCATTAAACCATCAAAATACAAAATAATCACACCACTATTAGAAGTACTTATCACTTATCTTTATTTCTAATCTGGAGAATAATGAATTCGAGTATCCGTCAATTACAGGGAATATTGAATAAATTCGAAAAAAACAAATTATTGATTTTCTTGAACAAACTCTGTTTTTTTCTTATGTCTCCAAGTTTGTTATGGAATTGGATGAAATTATTTGGCGTTTTTATTTTGCATGAGGTGATATCGTCCAACACACTTCGAAAAATTGTTTAAGGAAAACTGAGATTCCCACATTTAAGTCAGTAGAGGACGCAAAGGAAGGCACGCTACATTTATCTGAATGGAGTTACAAAATCGAGCTATTATCAAGTTTGATTCATATACACGCATAGTTGAAGAAATATGGATTGCTTTTATTAAAATTGATGTTAACTTGTATTCTAATATAAGAGTAGAAATGACATATAATTTTCATACATATAAAGCCCATATTATAAAACGTTATAAAGTATCGATTGTTAATATGGTAACTCATATTAGTTTTTTTTTTTATAATTACAATTTAATAATTTTAATTATATCAGATGGCTTCAAATCTTTCGGTTACAGTTACTTTTACATCGGATTAAATTCCAGAAAATTGATGATACGGATTGATTGGAAAATTGCTCCTCTGCAATTACATTATGACACCTCTTGTCTTCGAGAATCCTACTGAAATCGTGCTAATCGAAGTGACTAATAGAAAATAATACTTCATTTCTAAAAATTCAAATAAAATTATCTGGTATATTGTGGTCACCAGACCAAACAATTCCTTTAAAAAAGTTATACATAATGTGATTTGTCTATATTTCTAAATCATTAAAGGAAACCTTATGCTTCCTTTAATAGAGACAGAGGACAATAGCATTGTGTAAACGCGAAATACTAACGTTTATTGTATTTAAATATATATCAGTACAATCAAACTGAGACATGTAAATGAATAAGGAGTTCATAATGTTTTGTTTTCAATAGTAATTGAAAAGAAGACGGCCACGAGACCCGCTAATGCAAAAACGTCATTAGAGTGCTACCAATGGGCAGTTTCTATACACGCCTGTATCACTCCATTATAAACTCAATGTTATTCACTGGATGTATATATGAATGTGCAGTTGTAAATAGCAATAAATAAATATTTGGTCACCTTTAGCAGGCCCCTTTGTATAAAATAAGCTGGAATTTAGCCTTTAGGGTGTTTTTTCCCATCCTAAGCCTTAATGATATAATAGAACTGATTTACATCCACTTCCTAAACGAAAATGTGGAAAAAAGATTATGTTAGTGACGGGACTCTGTTGTTCACAATTTTTTTCTTTCACATACCTATGCATGGAATATATGAAGGGAATTATGTTACGAATAGTAAATTTTAAGAAGTTCAATTTTTTTTGTTGATCTTTTTATGTTTTAAAGTGTACACCTTCTACATCTACGTATCACAGTTATTAATTGGATTTTGAGGTTGGAGTACCTCACACTAGCACCTAACCCCTAAAGAATCATCTACACTAAAGAATCAAAAAGTGTAACCCAGCCCCTTCATCCTCTTACTCCTTCATATGGGCATATAGGGAAACAGGAAGGTGAAACATTTCGAATTCGATATTTTGAAGCAAATACACGTTTTGAGACCCACTGAGTCCAAATAACCAAATCTCGCCAAATTATGAGAGTGTGTGTGAAAACCCTTAGCACAAAAACGAAAATTAATTAATTAATTAAATTAGACATACGAAACGGAAATTACGTATTTAAGGCAGGATTATGGTTGGGACGTTACAGCAACTTTTTGGAAAAAATCGATTTACCACAGTTCCACTTTATAGATTCAATTTTTGATTTTCTCAATACATTTCAAACGATTTTGATTAAACTCGGTAATTTAAAGTAAAACTAAATGAACATCCACTTATAGCTAGATCTTATCCTCATTACAATATTTTAACTGGGCTTAAATGTCGAATTTTCAAAAAATCTTCCTCTAAAGTACATTTTATTTGAAATAATTAATAATTTTGCTTTGTTAACAGTAATTGAATATGTATAAATATGAACTAAGAAAACATTCTATAACTAACTAATAGAAAAATGGAGATAGGAGTATGGAGACTGAAAAATCGGAGACATACAATCCTTTCTCGTCCGATTCCTATCATGCCTACACAGCCTTGTTGTATTTCGTTAAACTGTTATATTCATGGGAGGAACAAAGTTGATAATCATTATTCACGCCTCTAGAAACCCAAGAAATACAAATCTTTATATTAACAGGAAAATATACATTTATTATCGCCTTTCAGACTGGCAAGTGAAAGTTATATGTCCACACTGCACCAGTTGTTTTAACTTCTTTCGGTTCTTTTTCTAGTGGAATTATATTCCTCTAGAAACTTTTGTATATAAAGCCTGGAGCGCATGCTTACTCTATCTTAACTTCTTCGCCTTCACACCTTTAAATACTGAACCATCAATTCTCTTATGTATTTATGCTTTTATTTTGGTATTAATATTTATAGATTTGAGAAACTATTTAAACCTATATATTAATATTTCGCTCGAATCCAATACATAATATTTAAAGTTGTTATAAAGTAAAATGGAATAAATGTTTTGTTTTTAATATATCACATCATTAAAAATTACTTTATTCTTATAATTTATTCACACTATTTTAGTTTGCCCTGAATGAACTAGGAAGTTCTAGGAGGACAACAAAGTAATAAAGAGAAGATATGCCGACAATATGATCCTTGAGGAGTATGATATTCAATGAATAGGTATTGCTAGTTAATACCTGGAGGCATTGAACCCTGCATAAAATATCAATAAGTCTGAGGAATTGGAATTAATGTATTAAATAAAGGTGTATGAAGGTCATTCAAACAAAGAAATATTTTTAAAAATATAAATCCGATTGCTAAACAGATCTATATTATTTAAATCATCCCTATGTGGACATACGGAATTGAGCTATGGGGTTCCACTAAACCATCTAATTCCTCTCGAATCCAATCCTTACAGTCCAAAATCCTTCGTAAAATCCTTAATGC
>NW_027116740.1:472415-473743 GCF_000696795.3 Halyomorpha halys | reverse complement strand
TACACAGTTGAAAATAACAATAAATAAATTATTAAAAAAAAAAAAATGAACCCATTTTAAATTATTAGTATTTATAAAAAAAAAAATCATGACATTCATGTTATGTTTATTACGATAAACATCGTGAATATTTGTACTGTTTCACTGCTCATAAGATTTAAAAATAAATTCACGTTGAATTTATAATAATAAAAGACTTAGCGCTCCGGAATGTCCCATGCTGATACCACTAATCGCAGTCTAATGTAGTCTAAGTAAGTCTTCCTTCTCCAGTGATACTCGACCAAACCCAAATGTACTAGATCAGTCGACTCTATCCTCCTACCTACACTTCAGTCTACCCCTGGAGCGTTTACCCTTCGGGTCAGTGTTAATAAACTTTTTTAGGTATCCATTCGTTACTAACCCCTAATCTTATGCCGATCTTATTCGCCTTAATACTATCACCTGAAATATATTAATTAAGAGCAGTTCCCACAATTCAGCAATATTTACACTTTAAAATACTCCGATTCATTCATTCTTTTTCAAACGAATGTTTTCTCGGACTATCTTCCATCTCTCTTTCTCTCAGACTCCTCTTAATTTTATTTATGCCTATGTTCCTCGTCATCCTCGATACATTGCTTGCTATTGCTTATTTTCGTTTCATTAATTGTATCCAAGTTATTCGTCATATTTTTCTCGGGCCAGGACCAGATTTATGGTCCAAGCCTGGGGGAGCATTTTAAAATTTTTTTCATTTTTTGTTGTCCTTATAATTAAAAATTAATTTTTAATTCAGTTATAATAATTTAAGTTGGTATATTTTGTTAGTAGTTTATATTATGAACAATGATGAAAATATGTTTTTAATTAATTGGTAAATGTTAACATTATACTAACTGTAATGTAGAATTAATTTTAAAATATTTGGCTAATATTGGCGCTAGGTATGGAATTTTTTTTGGTCATAGATGTATTCAGAGCCAGTATTAATTAATTTTTATTTGTCAATACAATAATTAATTTAATGTGTTTCTATTTAATATTTCGTTTGTAAAGAAACAGCAGATAATAATTAAGCTTCATACAATATATTAAGAGTCTGGCATATCTAATAAAATAATAAAGAATCAATAATAATAAAGTTATGAAATACTTTCATTTATAATTTATGAATATTGATATACACCTTGCTATATTTAATGATGTATGTTGTTTAGTTAATCCGCACTGTCAATATTGAGAATTGTCTATATATTTCGCTAGTGAACGCTATTATACTGTCTCAGATTCTCTCCCTCTCTCTCTCTCTCTCTCTCTCTCTCTATATATATATATATATA
>NW_027116740.1:463682-472319 GCF_000696795.3 Halyomorpha halys | reverse complement strand
CATATTTTATATTAATATTATTTCATTTCTTCTTTTCTTTCATTTTTATATAATTTTCTTTTCACTTATATTTACATAATTTCTAATGAATCTCTACAAAACGGCGACAAATAAATAGTTGTTAACTATCTTTTGTTTTTTTGACCACACCTCTGACCATCACGATAATGAATGAGTATATTATTCAGGAGTTAAAGTGAATGATATAAGAGTATAAATAATTATGAATCGACTTGGACATATTGGCATGAAAAATAAAAAAAAATTTAATTTAATAAATTAATTTAAGGGTCTCTTTGATAATGCCCTGAGGGCTGAACCTGAATTATGGAGAAAAATAAAGATAGTAAGAGATTCGTGTTTTAATAAAGTACCTACTATAAGAAAATAAAGTAATATATTAACGAACTAATAAATGGTATTGATTATAATTTTGTGGTATGGTTATGAACGAGTTGTTTGAGCTACAAAGAAATTGATATTTTAATATGTAGGCTGATATTTTAATGTGTAGTGTCATGAAATGGAAGATTGGCAACAATCAAATTGTGAGCTGTCAATCAGTCTCCATAACGTCAATTGGAATTGTTACGTTATTTCCATTTAGACAGATTGTGTACGAATTGCCCAAAGAGGAGTAGGCATTGTTTCAATCAAAACAAAGCTAGGGTTCTTATTGGAGAATATAATGTTCCTAAAATATGACACTGAATAGATACATTTGGAAAAAATTCCATTAATTTTAATAAAAGACCACAGCGTCTTGCGTCAAGTGTTCTGAAAAATATTTCTCAACATTAGATGACTGGAAAGCTGTGCTGTGTTCGATAAAAAATGAAACTAATTTTCTTCGGCTATTGGAAGAGGTGGGGCTAACTTTCTCTCCTCCACACATTTCATCCATCTGGCTAACACAATCCCGATAGCCGGATGTGTCTGTATCCGTGATGTGTGTGCGCGATTATTCGCTAACAAAAAATTAATTTTCGTCAAAGATATAATTTCTTTGAGGGGGGGGGGGGTCAAGATGAGCCATTCGCACTCTCAATTTTACGAGAAAAAAAAACTGCAGGAACATAAACCTTATTTGGAGCTTGAATAACAAGCACATAATTAATATTCACTATTTTCACTTCTTTTATTGGAACATCAGAATTATCATTATATGAAGTTATTGTTTTTACGTTATTTTATTTTAACTCTATACTTAACATTATAAGTAGAGTGTGATCTCTAAAATCCTAACTTCGGTTCTCTGAACACTCGAGTAATCAAAACTAACGCAAAAAAAAAGTTCCTTTTGAGAAAACTCAACATGCAACAAAATTTTTTTTTCAAATAAAAGTGCACATGTGTAAAGGACATTTTACACACACTTCCCGAACTATAGGCAAGTCATTGTAATCACCGAGAAAATCGTAAGTGGAAATTTTTAGTTTCGATATCTGGTGATCTAATTCCTATCAGTGTTCATGATCTATTTTGGTGCAATTAGAGAAACATAATATCAATTTTATAAATCATTTGATTCTATAAAACTAATTTCATTAATAGTAGAAATATGTAGAATACAAATTTTGTTGTTAACTCATTTTTTTTTAATTTATACTTTCTTCACTTACAAATTAACAACCTTATATTATAAAAAAATTAAATCATCACTTAGCATTACTGGGGATATAAAAGAATTTTTTTTTTTTAAATCTTCAAACTAGCAAATTTCTAATAAAATATATTTAAAAAATATCAATAAATAAAAATTGTCATGTACATTCATATTGTTGAATTTTTTTAATTATTTATTAGATTATTTTTAAAAATAGATTCCAGCCGCCGATGCATTCCAAGACAAAATAAATAAATTTTTTCTTAAAAATAATTTAATACCTTGTTTTACAGCCTCTACTCACATATCATTGACTAAAATGTGTCATGATTCTTGACATTGTATTATCATTTGCTCGACTTTTCGGTCATATATTTCGTTAACGTTATTTAGAGCTCAATATATATTTTTTTAGGATATTGACAGTCTTAAACTAATAAAATTTTGTTTATTTATTAATTTAATACCAGATCGACCTGATGGGCCTTACATCGTTAATGTAAGAGGTACATTTTTTTTTTTAACAATTGATTATGGGGGGTATAGTCTCAAACTAATTAAATGATAACAATAATAGTAACAAGGACAGCATATAAATAAATAAATTACAAATATGTAATATAATAAAAAAAATAGAAAACAATAGCAAATACTGATTAAACGATAGAAAAATAATTTATACACATCATAAAAGAAATTAAATTTACGTAAAAATAAAATCATTACTTCCGACACTCATTCACATCTATATATAATATAGTTGTATTTTACTAAACTAAATAATTTTATATGACTCGATCACAAAACCTTTCTTATTTGTGGTGGCGGTAAGGAACACATTAGATAGGAATCATAACTAATCACTGATCTACTTAAAAAAAAATAAATAATAATAATGCTTGTGTTCTTTGTTATATAATACATTTGTTTTTCAAAAAAAATTTTAGAATAATTTTGATTATTGTGGTGGCATTATGAATTAGTTATAGTTTGAATTGCCACAAAAGGTTTTTATTGTGTGATTTTTCTAAGAACCTCCTCATTAACTATTTTGGTTATCCGTTGATATTTCTTAAAATCTGACCGCTCTACATAACAACAAGACAACTAAGTTCCATCGGAACTAGTGCAGCCGTTTTCGCATATAAAAACTCCTAACAATTAGATAAAATTGACACACCTTATGTTATTTATAAGATGGAGAAAGAATCTGACTCGTAGATATTAAAACATGATAGCTATAATAACAATGACTTAGTTATGTTAATAAACTTTTTTAATAATGAGTGTCCATTGTTTTCAGGTATGATGGTGAAACTCTGACTGTGGTGGAAAGGTAACTCTTTGTGATTCACCTTATATTATTTTTAACGTGCTTTATCTGTTTCATTGTACATGAAAAATATTTCACATTTTGTAACACTTCACACATAAATTTTACAATTTAGGGAGTAGCGGATAGCAATAAAGTTCCTTTACTTAAACCATAAATTATTACATAAAGAAATTTAAAAGCATTAGATTATTCGTTAAAAATGATGAATTTCATACGGTATTTAACTGTAAAAAAAAATAAAAATGGCATGGTGAGTGGATCATCACAGCTTAAAGAATCCAGTGAATTGCAATCTGATATTATGAACTAGTAAATCTTGTCAAGTTTTTCTATGTTATCCGTTCGAAGTATGTCTTGTATTTTGTGTGCATTGCTGGATGTAGAGAGAAACGCTTGTAAATATTTGTGTCAGTCTTATATTAGCTTTTTACAGCAGAAAAGGTTGTGGAAAAGGCTGTTAAAAATGAATTAGTTACAGAAATTGCAGATTTCCTGGACTTTGAAGTTGAAACTTTTTATATTAGCTCTACACATCAAATAGGACTCTGGGCTGGAAATATATCTATATATGGGATTGTTGTTGGAGTTTATATGGATGTCAGTAGACAGGTGGTTATTGTATACTGTAGAAATGGATGTCAGTAAATATGTTATAGTTTAATTAGAAATAAACTAATCTGGGGTCAATTAAATTTAGTTGAACTGCAATACCTAACTTATTATGATTAGCATTAATTCATGGTCAAATATGAAATATAAATAATTTAATAAAACCTGTTGAATTTTATAGAAATAAAATAAAATAAGTAAATAGATCCTTTCTTTATAATAAAAGTTTAGTCATTCTCTTGAATTGTGAATAGTAATTGTTTTACCATTTTATCAATATATTTTGAAACAAAAAATAAAAAAACTTATTTTTATCCCTCAAATAAAATTATACTGATATGACTATAAAGCCAAGACCTTTTCATTGGTTTAGGAGTGGACTACGGTAGGGAGTAATAGCCTCTTTCAGGCTCGCTTTGAAGGCTACTGCAGTTAAATTATTTTTCTCCTATCTTCTATTGTTCTAAGCACTGTTTATCTCTTATTATACAGCCAATAATAAAAACAAGTAAATGCATCCATTTGTATGTTTGATAACACTTAAATGAAAATTAACAGTGTGTAAAAATAACAAATAAAGAAGCACCAATACACTAATTGCCAGGTTAAGATTTTCACTGAATAAACCAATTGATATGAAAAAAAAAAAAGTTCTGAATCTGAAATGAAGAGACGAAGTCCAGAAAAAAAAAACAACTAACAATGGGCAATTTTATTCTACACATAATTGAAATCATACAGAAATGATTTCATTGATACTTTTATCGTGTTGTATGTCCTAGAATAAAACAAAGAAATTCCTTTAAAATTACCCCCATCGTGAATAATAGAATAAAACACCTTTTATTTACGATGATTGACTATTCCTAACATAAGGAATTCCATGAAAAACTAAAACATTTAGACTGGAAATAATTTAAAAAAAAAAAATAAAAAAAGATGAACTGTTAAAAATGTAAAGCTGCTAAGTGAAAGATGTTTTTTATTTATGTATTAATATTTTTTTTTGTTGCTCGATTTGGAAATCATAATTTGCTTAGATATGGTAAAATCTTTTTGTCTGACATTACCTGCAAATAATTGGATAGTAAAAGGATAGTGATAGTAATAAAAAATATATAATATTAATAAAATATTACAAGCTCGTGTTCAGGCAGAGCACAGTGCACTAAACAATGCACTAGATTTGTGAGTTTTTAAAAAGATTTTTCACTATCTAAACATTGTAAAAAGATAATCCGGGTGGTGATCAAGAAAAAAAAGATTTATAAGTAACTATATAGGCCTCCTTCCTGAAGTCCTGAAGAGGGACAAAACGTTAGACGTTAGTTTTTTTTACTATGTCGTACCTTTATTGACCGTTACAAGAATTACCTTTCTACAACCTACGACATACGGTCAACTATTAATCTTCCAATACAGTTATCTAAAAATATTCAGTTTCAAGATGTAACTAGGACATTATTATTTTTGCCCGCGAGAAATATCAGACATCGAATACTAAAAATGTTAATAATAAATAAAAAATATTTTCACCCAATTACAAAATAAGTTCTATCATATTTGTGCTTTAATAATTATTTAATGGTGTAATTTTGTCATTTTAATGTGCACAGAGTGTGTTAGTTAATACATGTAAAACTATATACATTAAAAATAGATAATTAGATAGATTAATTATAAATAGTTGAATATATTATACAAATAAATCTAGACTACTACAAACCATGAAGGGTCAGGAGTGCAGTACTTTATAAGGAAGAACTGTTACTAGATCAACGGTTGTGCAAGGAGGTGATTAGATCTCGTTCGACCGCCAGATTTTCCCCAATAGGGGATGCCCATTTTATGAGACTGGGTGGACCCTGAGGGCTCCCCGAATCCAGAGGGTTGACTCACGGTTACAGTAACAGAATAAATAATTATCTGGCATAGTCAGATTTGAACCCGGATCCTTGGAGTTACAGTGCCTTACCACTAATTAATTATATATGCATATAGTTATATATTATATTATATTTTATTTTATTATATTAATATTAGCACAGTAAATTGATAACTATACCTATATTAATCAAATAGTGTGAACGTAAAATAAATCATAAGTTAATGATTGTGATAGGACAAACAAGGCCGTCTCCCTTGGATGGTGTCCTTTGCATTAATTCATTTGAAACTTTCTAACTTTCACAATCCACTTATTGATCAAACAATATAATTACACATTTATAGCATTGATCATTATTCAAATAAATACTTACCAAACAAACGTAAATATATTCGTAAATTCTTAGGTGGTATTTCCAGAAAGTACATCAGTTCTCACATAATAAAAAATACTAAATATTAAGTCAATTATTAGTCTTAACATTTGCAGTGTTAATAATATGAACTCACAAACTAAATTCAAATATTTTATTATTTTTATTATTCAGTAATTTATATCATTTTTATTACTTCATTATCAAGTTCTTCCTATTAAATTGTGGACATATCTCAGCTTAATTTAAACAGTTATTTAATATATTCTATTAAATAAGTCCCATTTTTTATACTTTGTTTTAATTTCTTAGTTGATTAATGGCATGCTTAGTTAAGTAGTACAACACAATTGAATATTTAAAAAAAAAAAAAAAAAAAAGATGCTGAAGCAATCGCTCTGAAAGCGATATCTATTCCACAATGAATTAGCTTGGACCTGGCACCGCACATATTAGGAAACCTGTAAATTTTGGAGCAAAAAAACATTTTTGGAAACAGAAATCCTTATAGAATAAACAGTTTTCATGTTAAAAGAGTAACAAATTCTTTTTTTTTAAATTTTCTAAACCTCTTTATTTTTCATTTAAATGCAAATTACAATAATATATAATACATATATATATAAAATACAAATAGAAACAAAAAATAAATATCACATTTATATATTCGTGTTTGAAACGAATTTATTCTACGTTTATGTGTCATTGCAATTTTAATTGTGATGCAGTATGCATTAATGCAATGTGTGCTATGAATAATAATTTATTATTATTATTGCATATATTTGTTTATTAAGTCGTTTTCATTTTCGCCACTTAAGTAATCAAGTAGAAAGTGGAACGGGTAGAAGGAACCTTCATTTGTTGATTCATGAATTCATTTAGAAATATTAGATTGATATACAGTCAATTTAGTTTGAAACATCAGCGGTAATCTGTATTAAAACCGAATGATTGTTTGTTGCTATTTTTGTGCATAATACTTAATTAATAATAATTAATTTGTAATATTTCATTGGTAGTGTCTGTAGTTCCTATATATCAAATGAATTGAATGTCTTCCTGGTTTGCGATGGTAAACTTTGAAGACGTGGAAAGGAATTAAAAAGATAAGAGCACTTAGCCGGCAATTTTGGTTGTGCTTACTGCACCAGCGTAAACCTGGTAACGAACTAGGGTTTAGTACACCTTTAACGAGTACAGCAAAATGATTTCTGACTCTTCGTCATTCTGCCGTCTTCGGTAGAATTCGGATGAAATGGCCCAATAATTTTCTCCGTATGGAATCAGTCGGTAGTGAATGATTCTACGCGATAGAAACCGGCAGTTCTTGGACAGATGCATTCGGTTATGGCAAACGACTGGCCTAAGTATGTTTCCGTGATTTTTATAAGTATATTCTGGGGCTACGTTCACTCGTAACCTTAATAGAATCTCCCGGTGACTCAAGTCATCTAAAAGGGCACTTGATTTTTAAACGTACACATCGTATACACAAAAACAGGTCCTATTAGTAAAGTGACATAATATTTCCAATACAATAAGTAAGTACACAAATTTTACTAACGGAATCGAATGATAGAATCAATATTTATCGACACTAAATGATGCCCTTATTTCTATTTCATTTAGAAGAGAAACATTGAATTTAATTGGATATCGGAATATACCCATGTCTTGTTTGACATAAATTTAATAATACCGGGGGACATTAACCTCTCAGTGAGAAAGCGACACTATAGCTCATAACAAATGTGAAATGTGATCATAACAATCATAAATATAAATCATAACAAGTGTGAGCAACTCATCAATTGTGTCAAATGATTCTTTTTTTTTCTTTCATGTATGTATTTATGTGATGTACTAGCACGCATTATCATCATGACATAATTTGTTATACTAACAATCAATTTAACACTTTTTTTTAAAAATTATATTGCTTGTTTTATAATTATTGCCAGTTATATTCATTCAGAGTTATTTATGATGAGTTAATAATGATCAATAGTAATTTTATCACTTAGTTTACTATATCAGTCAACTGGGGTTCCTCAAGGTAGTATCCTCGGTCCTATCCTCTACGCAGTGTATACAGCTGACATCCCAACCAATCATAACACTATCCTGACTACATATGCTGATGACACGTGTGTGCTGGCAGTTAATAATAACCCTTTGATTGCATCCCAAACTCTTCAGTCACATATCACAGTCCTCGAAGAATGGTGCTGAAATTGGAGGATAAAAATAAATCCCATCAAATCACCTATACTCTTCGTCGCGAAAACCTGCCGACTGCCCAACAGTATACTTTAATAATATTGTTCTTACTCCTGTAGAACAGATCCGCTACTTTGGACTACACCTGCACACACGACTAACATGGAATGCTCACACAAGACTGAAAAGACAGGTAACAGGACATACTCCGACTATTACAACATTTACTAGACAAACGGTCTAAACTTCCATTCCATTACAAAAGACCAATCTATATAACTATAATAAGGGCTATCTGGTGATACGGAGTTGAGCTTTGGGACTCCACTAAACCTTCGTCCTCTCGTATCTAATCATTACAATTAAAAATCCTTCGTAAAATCCTCAATGCTCCTTACTTTGTCACAAATAAAATCATCCATAAAGATCTATAATTTGTATTAAGTCCCATATGTAACCGAACTAGCCCGAACCCGATATCATTCCTTCCATTATAAACTCCCTAACCACCCAAAACCTTTCTTCTTCTGTTCCTGACAATCCTCTGAGGCGCCTGAAAAGTAGATGGTCACGAGACCTTATTATTATTTTATATCTTATAT
>NW_027116740.1:429385-463632 GCF_000696795.3 Halyomorpha halys | reverse complement strand
AAAAGATATAAAAAAAAATGTTTACTCTAAACAAGATATAGGAAACGCAGAAGTTGAGAAATATATTATTCTAGAATGTCTTTTATTATTTTGCAATTTAATGATTAGTTATTAAAAACATTCTCGATTTTTCTATTATGCCTATTATATCAGGGATTGTAGACTTCATTATATTAGGCCTATAAAATGGGCCTAAATTACTTTAACACTATTTTACCATGTTCTTGCTAACCTGAAATATATATAAAAATTAGTAGTTTGATCAAATACTATGAAAAAATTGCAGTTTTTTTTTTTGTTAAGGCAGCGAAGGTGATGTTTGCCTGGTTATCTTCAGGTGACCAACCCATTCTGACCATAGTGGGGGAGTCAAGTTTATCATTTTGTGGGACAGCCATTTAATGAAAAAAGTGAACGACCCAGGCCGGATTCGAACCGGCACCGCCCGCAGTTCTCAGATCGATAGACCTAGGCCTATCTATCTGAGCTACGGTCGGCCCAAAAAATATTATTATATACATGTTTAGGAGAATAATCACATATGTTCATTGGAGGAAGAGTAAGAATTATTTCATACACAGATATGGAAATGAGTTAGATGTTATTTAAGTATTGAGGAGACTTGAACGTGGACAATTTTGAAACACTGAATTCCATTACGATTAAATGAAACTAAGTTTATATTACCAACCTGAAAATATAACAATAGTATGAAAGTATAGCCATTTCGAACAATTACCCCTTTTCGACTCACTAAGTGGAGTCGTTACAATACGTAAAAAGAGAAAACTTTCGGAGGAAGAGGTTGTCATAACAGTGTCGGGCGGCAGTTTTAGAAACAACAGCAGACTTTTGAAAATGTTTTTTTATTTTATTTATACTTTTTATTTCACGGTTGCAATTTTTTAATCGTAATTATATTTTTGAAATTTCTTAGTTTTGAATGAACGAGTCTTCAATGGTGAGTGATGGCAGTGTTTTGGAAACACGTCACAAAATGTTGTAAAGGAACTTATCCTAGGACACTATAAAACATTAACATAAATGATTACACAATACCAACCAAGTATATCAAATGAAAAAATAAATTTGTTCTAGAACAAATGCCCCCAATGAATAATTACGTATTTCAGACCTTATGATCATTTGTATGAAAAAATATACGTGTAGTATTTAAATTACAATTAATATTTTACCATAGTAATTGATGTTAGTGTTAAATGTATTGTTTATATAGATTTGGTGAATTAATTATGAAGTAAGTAAAGGAATGTGTTAATTAAAGGAAAGAACGGAGAAGTATTTGCAAACAGAAATGGGAAGAAGTTGCACGAATGACGAAGGATTAGTTGAGGGAAGGCACGAAATCATCTTAAGTTAACTTTTCTATTCTAGAATTACTCGAAAACTAAACATCACACAGAATATGTTAATTTGTCTCATTGTGGATAGTTAAATTGTCAGCGAAGATCTTAATTGGATCAATGATAGACAAGTTTATTGCAGAGTCCATTTTTTATTGTTCTTTTCACCCAAACATGATTAGTGAACACACCAGATAATTTATTGGATTACCCACCAGATAATTTATTTTATTACCTTGCACAACCGTTGGTCTAGTAACTGTAATTCCTTACAAAGTACTGAACCCCTGACTCTTCATGAATTGAAGTGTTTTTACAGATTTTAATTTAATTTTTATTTGACCGAACTAGTGGATTTAGGACCTCAAATATGTTCCCTTGACCAACTCATATGTACCTAATTTGAAACTACCGAGGACCACCTAACAAAAAGTAACCATCAAACCTAAAGCTGTCATGTTCATTGGATCATTTGTCTAGCTACTTTAAATTTAACATATCCTGAGTCAGTACCCACAAAGTCACAAACATCCCATCTTTCTTTCTAGACTATACTTTGTTTCCCTATTTGCTCAGATCTCATTACTTATCCCCACTATTGCCCAATGAATCTACAAAATTATTGGAAATAAGCCCCTCTTCCTTAAAATCTCCTCCTACTTCTTATTGCTATCCAATTGTGTAGGTTCTCTTTGTCCCCGTTTTTACTTAATATTATTGTACGAATTCCTTCTCTTCCACTCTAACATCCCGTACCTAGTTTTTTTCTGTACACCAAGAGTCACTATTTCCTCATTAGGTTTTCGTCACAAGCCTTAAGAGTACTTAGGGCAAACTAGGAAGTATCGTATGTTTATGGTATAAGTATGTTTCAATGTTAATGTAACATTATATTTTAGAATAAAAACAAATCTTAATGTCTTTACTGTTCTTTGAGTCAGTTTAGCCGTATTGGGTTCAATTTTTTTTTTTTACGTGTATAGAAGTGCACTTATATAACTGATCTTCTATGATTTTGATAATTTTATTCAGTGATTTGAATAATTTATTTTTTTGATAACTGTTAATCAAGATGTTGTTTGAATCACTATCGGATTGGTAAGTTTTCGAAGGTAGCCAAAAACTCATTCTTCAATTCAATCAGAAACGATCGGTAAGAGAGAGAAATGCTAATTTGTCCATTAACATACACTTAGGATTCAAGAGCCGTTTGTTATATTTGACTGGATTGGTCAATGATGCTTAATCGTTCAAAACGTGATGGCCGCATTTGATGTCACGGCCACGGAGCCATGCCGAAATAATACGTCAACACTCTTTTAATGTATATAATGCTTTTTTATTTTGCCTCTTAAGGAGGCATGTCCGTTCATTGTATATTTTTATCATACTTAGTCAAGAAACATCTATTCGCGCAAAATGAGTTTTTTCGCCACTATTATGATTTGTTTTTTAAATCTGAAGTGGTATCGACTTAAAGAAAAGCTTATACTGAAAATGACATGGGTTACAAATCATAGAAATAAATAAACAAATGAGGCACGAAAAAGTTGAAAAAAATTTTCATTTATTTTTCACCTACCTTATAAATTTTTTTTTTAACGTACCATACTTAAGCTAAAATGAAACCCTTGTTATAATCATATAGCTAATTAGTAACACCAGCGCCCCATGTGGCAGAGATAAGAAAAGACACTCGCTAGTGAGCTGTGGTCAGAGGCAGTCTTTCTATCTTCACTCCTATTCAGTAAAGAAGCATGAGTGAGTAAAGACGCCTCCGGTAGCCGAGGAGAGGGTAGATAGAGAGATATGGGAGATAAGAAAAAGAGAAGCATGAGAGTATGAGTAAGTCACCTTCCTTCTATATTTCATTCACATCAATTTGTGGTTTTCATAGCCCCTCAATCAAAATTCATTAACTTAACCCATAAATGTTTCGGCCACCTTTCATACCCTGTAGTTACAATAGATTAGTATTTAACACCCATATTTTCTCTTGTTCGACCAACCACTAAATTATAAATAAATTCTAATTATCTTACCTAATCCCTTACTTTCATTGTAATTAATTTCAATACAGTCCACAAACAATATCCAACCAGTCAATCAAAGTGAAGTAAAGCCCTGGCCTTAGGTTGAAGGCACACTACATACAACCTAATAATAACATAATAATAATAATTCAATAGCTCCCTGTATAAATTAAAAAAAAAAAAATGCCAAATAACGAGAAATCAATATTTTGTGAATTTTTTTTTTCAATTTTGGAAAACTATATCTCAGGAACTTATTACACAGATGTCAATTAGTACACAAATTGAAGACAGATAAAAAACTTGTAGTTTATTATGACTATCTTCGTAAGAGTAGCAGGTTTTGTGATATTTTCCAAAATAAATTCATAAATGTTGATTTTTCATAATTTGAAAAAAAAAAAAAGTATTGGTTTTTGATAAACTGTGTCTTGACAAAATTATGTGCGAATAATAATGAGATTTAGAATTATATTATTTTTATTAGATGTATACTTACGTATAAAAGGTTTTAAAAGTTTTTTTTTTCGTTCAGTAAAGGTAGCATTATAATTACTTATAATTTGCTGGTATTTCTGGAGTGGACTATATTTGAAATAATGATAATTATAATGAACTAAATGAAATAACACCTCTATTCTTCTAATAGTTATGAAACAATAGATTAAGTTTGTTTAGGCAAAAGAGTTACAAGATAGTTGTTTTAATGTGGATTAATTTTGACTATTGATAAGTTTACAAGAATAATGGAAGGGATAATAGATTACTTGATTTGATATTCTAGTGATGTTCTATTCGATGCTCTAATGGAAGAAGTGTTTCTTTCTTGTTCTTTTCTTCTCTCATTCTGCCGCCACCATCCCTCTTGCTTGAGTATGGTGAAGTTCTACTCACTCGTGTTGTAGAAAGTGGTGTTGCTTTTTTTAATGTGCTAGCTCTTTCTTCATCTATACAGGCCAATATAGCCACAAACTCTCTTCTCATATGTTTTCACAAGAGGGCAACATTTCCAAGTCTCATTAAAAATTTCTTGAGGGGGCATCCTCAAAAAGCAGATACTTGAGAACTGAGTAAAATGAGCGAAAATTAAGATTTTCAGTATTTCGGCCACAATTGTTCTCTTTTTATTTTAAAAATCTATATCATAATCATTTTTAGCGTGAAGGTTTCTGTGAATTGATGAAACATAAGATTTTCTAATATTTAATTTGTATCCAAAAAAAAAATTACATACCTTTATATCACTTTTTGTATGCCAAAAAGATACAAACATATCAAACCCAAGTCTTTTTACGTATCAGCTGTATCAATGTTATTTGCATCTATTACCTGTACTTAATAGGAAGGTAAAGAGAGTCATTTGAAATTCAAATTAAAAAGAAAATAATAATAATAACGCGAAAAACGAATTGTTGATATGGAAGATTCCAGAACTATTACCGACTGTTAATGCCGTCTTTGTCCACTTTCACTGGATAATTGAGGAGAAAGTTCGGTAATTATTCAAACTACCTACATTCATTCAAGGCAATAATGGCCTTGTGCAGTAATATTTCCTAGGGGAAAAAAATAGCACAAAGATTAAACGGTGTTATTAGACCAACTTAAGAGTAGGGGAAACGAACGGTGTCGGAATTCATAGATGCAAAGTATGTTATTCATGGTTTACATTACCACTGCTAGTTTAATGCGCTCAAGTTTGCGACATCCCTTGCAAGATAAACCTAAAATTAAAATGATTCATTTCAGTAGAAGAGGTTTCGACCGACAAATGTGATTCTAACCAAAATAACCGATCATTAAATAGAATAATTCTAAGATCTCATAAAAGAAATTTTATCCGCTGTTCAGGCATTTTGAGCGAGCGTAGTATATGACTTTGACTCAATTAAAACAATAATAATATAATAACAATTGAGTAGGGTATAATCCACAACTGATCTTGACGGAATGGAAAAAAGTTCTTAACCTTAACTACTATTCAAAATTATATTTCCTTATTACCAAATTTACGATTTGATTTCGTAATAACAATTGATAATGAGGGGGTTCAGTCTTTAGCAAATAATATCCTTAACTATTTACAATGTTATAATTATTAAATAATTTTAAATAATCAAAATATTAGATATACGGAATGATAATGCTGGATCTACATATTTACCACTTGTCACAAATCCAAGACTTGTACAGATGCTCTGTAAACAAAGGAAACAACAGACCTCGGTGTCCACACGCTTGTTTTATTCTTTTGAAGTTTTTCGACTATTGCATTCGATTTACTCTGTTTTCATACAAAGAAAAAAAAAATAGATTGGTGAAAATGAAGGATAAACATCAGCGATGTGGGATGTATATGATAAAAATTTATAGAAATAGAACAAAATAACCAATAAATTCAACCTTAGTCATAGAATTTATGTCAGAAACATTTTAATTTAATTAGCAAGAATGCCTTAATACATTACTTCATCATTTGTGATATGCTTAATCAAAAATAAACTGCTAAAGTTAATTAACAAGATTTGAAACAATATATTTACACAGAATCCAAAGAATTTTTAAATTCTTAAATTAATAAAAGCACAGAGGGCACAAGTGTTCATTAGTTGGCAGTTCAAAACAAAGTTCTAAAACAAAACTGAAAACAAACGTATTGATGTAGCACAAGCGCCCTCTGATTTTTACCAAAAAACCGATACTCAACAGGTGTGCCACAAATTCTGGCCAACTTTTCCCATCCAATCCAAATAACTCATCAACATCCATGCGCATGTGCGAATTTGCCATAGTTTGGAAAACGTGTACAGATACCATAATAAACATGTAATTAAAGAATGAAAGACTAAAAAAAGATGACAAACAAAAAAGCTATAAGTATAAAATAAATAATATATAATAACTTGAGGAAAAATGATATAAAATAAATAATAATATTAATAGATAAATACAGAGTTCATAGCTAAATGTCTTGCATGAGTCTGGGCTTCAGTCTTGGAGGTGCAGTTGGGTTTCATACGTTGTAAGCTAATGCACCTTTAACTGCTTTGGGAATGGAATTTTTGACAAATTCATTAATCCCATTGTAGTTTGCGATGTAATTCACTGTTTGTTTTTTTTATAAACTAAGGGCTATTAATCTACTGTGATTGTTAGGACCTACTTTTGGAATTATTGTATTTTTTTTTCATTTGGCAGAGGTTGCTGCACCCAAGACATCAAAACCGTACATCAGTAATGGCCTTAATATTGTATTATAGATGAGAATGGTTGTATCTGGTTTCAATCTAGATAAATCAATATTTAAATATTAAGCAATATTGAGACAACCTGATAAAATTTGGACATGGATTCGGATCGGACAGTTGTTCAAAAAACATAATAGTAGCTATAATGTAAGAGTGTATACAACTGGAGCTTTTGTTATTGTTGCGCGGAACACAATTAACTAATTTTTAATCTTCTTCTTAAAAGGGTACTACAATGCTTGCTGTTGAACTTCCATGTTCAGATGTACATAGACCTTTATTGTATAATATGTAGCTCTTAGCGTTTGCATATTAACAAAGGACCCTGGCCGACTTGCGTTAACACTACAATAATTCTAGTAGGATATTGTGTGCCTATAAAGGCCAGTGACATTACATCACCTGCATTACAGCACCTTTTGAATTCGACTAAATCGTGACATAGTGTAATGCTTTCAATATATTGTCAAGTTCCCCTCTCTCAAACAATTTAGAATTGTATATCATTCCCAAAACTATATAATTTTATTTACTCTTTTACTGTTCCCATACATTGAAATTTTTATAATTCAAGTACATTTTTTACTCCTAGAAATAAAGGAAAACGTCTGAAATTTTCTGAAGGAAAATGAAAATTTCTAATTTTCGGGCTAAAGAGAAGTGGAAGAAAGTCTTGTCGACGGATGATATTTGAAATATTTGGCTATTAAATATAGTATATAAGGCGATAGCCTGTAGAGCATGGTTTCTTATCCCCAATTATAAAGTATGAAGTAGGATCGACAATGATTTGGGATCGTTTGTCTGGTTTTGGAGTGATAGATCTAATAAGGGAATAAGGGTAAATGGGCACAAAAGGTATTGGAGTTTTCTACTAACACCGCTCAATACCAGCTGGGTTCAGACTAATGATTAGTTTTCCAATATGATAAAGGACAGACCCAGAACTATGAAAGTTATTTGGCTAGAATAGCAAACCAGGAACGTCTGAAAAGCCATAAGATATGGAATAATCGGCCCAGAGTCCTGACTTCAAATTAGTTGAAGATTAGCAAGAATTTCTTGATATAAAAATAATTAAAATGCGAGTGAATTCTTTAAAAGACCTCTTGGATGTCCTAAAAAAGAATTGGGAAAAAATTCTCTAAATAACAATCTTTTTTTATTTCTTGCATTAAATATAGAAGATAACTGAGAGGCACTGTAGAGTTTTTTTATTAGTTTTATTTTTGCCATTTCTTCATCTTCGGATGAATTTAGTATAGAAAGATACATATGCACATTTTAGATTTCCATTTTTGAGCAGAAAATTGTTTTGTTTTTTTTTCTTGTCACCATCTCATCCTTTCAAGTAGGTTGAGAATGCCCCCGCTTTTTCGCCCTTTTAGTAATCGTGTAAATAATGTTTTTATATTGAAATTAAGACATTAAAATATATATAAATCTGTGATTTTTTGAGGGTTTATGTTTTTTTTAAATAGTTTGAGGTCGATATACGTTTCGTGGTAAAAGTGATGGGGTAAAATTTTCATCCTCATATAATGTTTTTATCTTTTAAACCATTAGAATATTCACCTTTAATTAGTTACTAAGTATATTAACGAAAACGGAACGCTATATGTTATAAAAATTGTTTGAGGAGGAAAATTTTACCCTATCGACATTAGGACGATTCTCTCTCAAAGTGTTAATCCGACTAAAAGTATTTAAAAAATCTGAAAGATATAATAAAATTAAAAAAAAAAATCACGAATTACCTTTTATTTATTTATTTATTTAAGTGTTTCGACCACTAGGGTCATTTACACTGAATTTACACATTACTATTGACATATTTACAAAGTTACAAAGTGAGACAGTTAAAAATTAATAATTACTGTTACAAGTTACATTACATTACAATTTACAAATTTACAATTACAATTACAATTAGTTAGACTAAATGTGATCATATATATTAATGATTTTTAGAAAGTGAAAAAGTTTAGTTATTGTTGTGGGATCTTCTCTCAACATCTCCTGTAAATCTGAAGAGAACCGGTGTGGTTCGTGAGCAATACATTCAGTGAGAATATGCCTAACGGTGAGATCGTTTCCACAGTAGCGACACGTCGGTGCTTTTAACCGTTCTTACTAAACCTTAGATGTCACTTAGACATAAATATTTAATTAATGAAATAAAAAATAATTAATATTGTAAGATTATTATTCTGCCCTAAATAATTGATTGTAGAAAGATCCGAGAAGAAAAATAATGGACTTAGTAGTAATCAACGTTTCGTCCCGCTTTGCAGTTCATCAAAGTTAAATCCCTGCAAAGTGGGGCAAGACGTAGGTTACTAATAAATTTTTCTGTTATTTTTATTCCCCTTTCATGATCGCCACCTGAACTATTTACCACAAAAATAATTAAGATGGTATTGGTGTATTTTTAGTGAGACTAGCCAATTGTTCAAACTCATCCTCACTAAGTCTAATAATTCATAAATACGATTATGGAGAGAAACCGATAGTAATATGTATAGATTTTTTCGATTAACTCCCGTAACGTTACCAGTTAACCATGCCGATTTATAATTAACGACTTTCTTCGTTATTTCTGAAATGTCTATGTCTGTAACAACCATGTTTAACAGAAAAGAGCTTTCTCTTTTATTTCTCTGAGTAATTGGTAGAGAAAGGTTTGTTATTCGTTAAGAAAAATGACAGTAAACCTTAAACAACATTTTTTTTCAGCTTTTATCCTAATGATTATTGACATAAAAATAGTATTATTTTCTTTATCTTGAGGACTTGATTAAATGGCACTGTACGTCTCAAATTTATAATTAATAAAATTATAAATTCATGAATTGTTTAGAATTAAAACATTTAGAGTATTTAATATTCAAATACTTCAGTGGTAAACATCATAAACGAAGTATTACATCTTGGTTTATGGCGTTAGCTATTGTATACACTTCAAATATAGCGTTTAATTATTAAATACTTCGATTTATAGAAAAAATCGTTCTAAATGTACAATAAGTTGTTTGGATAATTCATTTAGGATAGAATTTTTAAGAAACTTTAGAACTTTGTTAAAAAAAAAAAAACATTCAAAGTAGAAAGGCCAAGTGTATATCACTATCCCAGTTCAACAGTTTTACATCTCAAAAAATTGTTATTAGATATGCATGTTATTTTAGCAATTATGTTAAGATCTACACAGTAAAATACAGAATCATAGTAAACATATGTCATAAAATTTAAGTAAAAAATATATTTCGGGATATTACAGTTTTGAACTATATAGATCTTACCCTTATATATATTCTTATATATAGATATATATCCTTATATATATTTTTATCCGTATCCTTATTACTAAGATTACATGCATATATCCAAATAACCATTTTTGAGATGCTCCTGCTGAACTGGGACGGCGATGTATGAAGAAATATTTGAAGCAGACTGGGTGGTCCACAAAGAGGGTATTTAAATTGAAACATCAGATTAATATTACAAATCATAATTTTTACATATTACTGGAACTCCATTCTCTCTAACATACGTCATTTATCAACCCTTCTCTTGCGTAAAACTCTTATATTTAATTACCTTTTACTTAACCAATCTAATCCGATATTATAATAGTACAGATGTAACTACATTTTTATTGTATTTAATTAGTCAGTTTTTATTTTTATTTAATTTTTTTTATCTCTGTATCTAAAATTATTTATATACAATTTAAATATAAATTATAATTAAGTGTGGCCACAATGTTTTTGGTTATATATGTTGCATAAAAACTACCTTATGATTGTTCGAAAGGGACCTAGTCCCAGAATAATAAACTATTTTTTATTTCATGTCATTACATACGTGATGTTTAAGGCCAAAAATTATTTAAGTCCCAATTAATCATGTATGTGGACTAAATTTATGTCCGGGGCTATCCGTTATCTTTTCTACTGTAAAATGTATGGTCAAAGTAATTTTAATATTTGTTTGTATTAATAATTTTAATTAATTAGAAAGACTAAAGAAGTTCCTAAGTTTCTTTAAATCATAAAATACATACAGAAATGTTGTTAATTGTAAAAACACAAATTCACAGTATCATTAGAAAGAAAAAAAGTTGTAGCAAGTTTACAGCGAGCGAAGAGTTGCTTTCAAGGAAGCGCCGCCTCCCCACTTTCACCATCACCACAATACCAACCTTCCCCTTTATCAACTTTCTCCACAGCTCTGTGGATTCTACAATAAAATTATCCGTCTATGATGCATATAAAATATTTTGATCTCGACATATTGTCAGCTTCAAAGATCACTCTAAGTGAAAGTACTTACACAGTATTATTTCCTGGTGGTATCTGTAACAGGCTATTATAAAATTGAACACTAACCTGACCTCCATTGCTGGAAATTTGGCAAAGTGGAATATATTTAATGTTAAACACAGAGGTTTTTAACCATTACTTTCGTGCAAGAAGATTAAATCTAGCCTATGTTAAGAATAAGAGAAAACCGTTAAAAAAAAAAAGTTTTCCAAAATGGGATCAGGGATGACTGTTACTTTCAAGAAAAATGCTATATTTAAACTGAGAGTTGAGAAGGAAAATAGAGGCTATAAGGGATCAAGAAAGAGTAATAGTAATTATACTTCATATTATTACATAGTTACGTTATGGAATTTAGAATTGAAATTACAAAGGTTATTAGCTAGGTTTCAGCAGAATTTAAGAAATATAGGTATGTCCCAAATTCAAAGCTTTGTTGTTATGTAGCTTAAAATTGGAACATACCTTTTTTTATTTATATTTTTAACCATTTAACTACACTGGTTCTTATTATGTTTTTTGGGAGTCAAGTTTTCATTCGTGAGACCACCACATAGAATAAAGTCGACCCCCTCGAGCTGGATTCGCACTGGCGCAACTGCAATCCCGAGTTATCCTGAGGTAGTCAAAGTTGACGCTCTAATTCCCTCGGCTACAAACGGATTTCTACAAATTTCCTTAAAATGTTATTAAATTAAAAAAAAAATGTCATATTAGTATTTTAATTTTTTATTCCTCTTCATTCTAGCCCAGAATATTGTTTTCAAAATAAATAGTCAAACTAAATACCATAATTTTTTGTTTTTAATTTAAAAATTATCTTCAAAATATTTAGTTTGATTCTGGCATAGTTCTAATACTATTAAAAACGGTACAAAGTAGTTATTGCAATACATTTGGCTATTAGCCAATTGTACAGCATAAAATTATGAGTATTTGTCCATTAGACTACTTTTTAGTTGGCTTAGTATCTTTTTATTTAGTAATACATTTTTCTTAACAAAGTTACAAACAATTACTACATAACAAATGTTGTGAAAAACATAAAATGAAAGAAAAAACATAAGAACAGAAAAAAATAATTATAAAAGTAAAAGGTAAGCAAAATTACCAATGATAAAATAAATTTAAGTGCAAAGAAAACGAATTTTAAAACTTTAAATAAAATACATACATGACAATAATTAATGTATAATCTATAACATTAAGTAATTATTTTTAGAGAAATGCCTGAAGGTGTAAGAATGGTTCGAAATGTCAGAAGAATGTAAATTAACAAAAAATGTTTGAAGTATGAAGGTAACCAACTATCCTAGAAGAAGATCTTAACTTTAATGTGCTAAATAGAAAAAAAAATGTAGAAATATTTCCTTTGTTTAGCATGTTAAAACGAAATAAAATTTAACATGGTTCCGAGCAGAACAAACCAGTTGTGGTCCACGCTATTTTGCCTGTTGTCGTTTTGAAAGGTTGGTTGCTGGGAGTTCGTGTTTTTGTTTTTTTTTACTTTTTAAACTCTAATAAAGTAATGAATACAAATAATAATAAAGTAATGGACAAGAAAGTAGAAGAGAAGATAAGGAACAAGTGAGGTGGAGGGAAGTTGTTGGAGATTTTATTATCTCGTAAAGATTACATGGTTACAAAACAAGTTGCCAAGAACATTCACTAGGGGCTCCTCTGAATTTAACATATAACACAGACTTTAAATTAGGCTGTTCACAATCCTATACTTATAACTTTTAGCATGTTAAAACGTTTTAGATGTAACACAACATTATGAATACCCCTATCATATAGTGCCTTTGAAAAAGAAAATTACTTAATAAACAAACAGATTATTTTTCTCCAATTTATAATTTAAAAAACAAATATAGCGTCATTATGGCCTATATGGAAAACGTTATGTAAAAATGTCAATTTCTAAAAAAATTCACAACTTAATACCAGCAGAGAACAAAACACGAATTTACTTCACTATGCCTACTTTTAGATTTTGAAAAGGAAACTCTACCCAAATGTGTCTGTACGGTGCTTGAAGAGTACACGCTCCTTCAGTTTTAGCCTTCATATATAACGTAATCATATCAGAGCAAATAAACAATTAATAAACTAGTCATGCCTTTGGACTATGAAACTGGTGATGTGGACTTCCTTTCAACTGATAGCTAAGGAATTAATTCTCTTCATTACTTGCATGCGTGATTTGCACTATCCAGTATGATGATAATAGCTAGGATCGGATTTTGCAGCAATAAACTCAAAATGTGCAAGATTGGGTAGTTAAAACACAAAATGTGTTAAATTGCATTTTGTTTTAGTAAAAAATAGGATAAATAATTTTCTGCCTCAATTGTTAAAGTATATATAACAGATTTATATGAAAAGTACTAAATTTGAAAAATGCAAAAATTATCGTTCTACATAATCCTTCCTCTTAGTGAAACGAAGAGGAACCATTTAATGTTTTGTCCAGGGCCTTAGTATTGTAGTAGCCTTGCTATGCAATGATTATGATTATGATGCAAGAATTAAGTCTTAAAGCACTTTAAGCTACTTAGTTCAAAATGTGTTGATCCTAGGGAATCCACACTGAGCATTCGTCGATTGCGAAAAAAAACTTTAGTGAGGAAGCTACTGAAGAATCAATAATTAATCCAATAAAGGGTGCCTACCTTCATTCAAAACTATAACTTACCTGGATAACTCTGATTTCATCATAGTAATAGACCCCGGTGGAAAAAAAACAGTTATTTAGAACTACGTGTAATTACTAGTCAAAATTAATAAGTCCGCTAAATATAGTTTAGAAGAATACAAAAATACCAACTGTTTCAAAACTGAAAAAATATCCGGTGCTCCATATCTTAGAAACTACACAAAACACTCGAAAACCTAATAGAACATTTAGGATAGAGTAAATTTGCTAAAATATAATAGAGCTGTTTACGTTAACAATAATTCTCGAGATAGGATTTTTGAAAAGCAATGTAATAAAAAATCAGTAGGAGATGAATTTATTGTTAGAAATCTTTATTAGAAGCTAGTAGAATGAACTATAATTTAGTTTATAATATTTATCTTCGTAGGAGTAGTAGTTTTTATGATATTTGCATATGAAATTTTTTCCCAACAACTAGAAATCAGTTTATTTTAGCAAATATGAAAACAATTGCTCTTAGGAAAATAAACGCCGTAAACTACTTTATAGCACATTACAGCAGCTTTAATTTGAGTGGTAGTAGATATCTGTACGTCTCATGGTTGCTGTAACATAAATTTTCGATAGTAAAGTCACAACCTGCTGATTTTCCATTATATCATTTATGAAATATTGCCTTTTAAAAAACCGTATCTCGAAAATTATTTAACGTAAACAGTCTATTATATTTTAGCAAATTTATTCTATTTTAAATGACGTTCAGTTTAAATCCATTAAGTTTTCTAGGGTTTCGGTAGTTTCAAAGTTATGAAGCTTTGGATATAAAATTATTTTTTTTTTTACATTTTGAAACAGCCGTCATTTTTGTATTTCCTCTAACAATATTTGGCTGACTCGTATATTTTGTCTAGTAATTATTCATAGTTTCAATTAAATTAATTAAAAATCGGGGTGAAATAGCTAACTTTTTTCTTCTCTTTAGCTCTTGGACTATTAGTAGAAGTGTAGAGGTGTATGGGTGTATGGTATAAGAAATTTTTAGACTGGACCCTGCTTTTTGGGGTTTCAAAAAATCCAACTATATCCAAAATGCGCTTAAGTCTATTCAACATAAACAACAAACAAAGTGTTATTGTGTAATGGCATTACCCAAGAGGTGGGGCATGCACCATCGCTCTTGGAATGGGCACTCCATAATGTTATGACTAGAGCAATGGTTCCCAACCGGGGTTCCGCAAAATGACATAAGAGTCGGTCATTCCACGTAAACACAAAACAGTTCTCAAACTTAACACCTTAGATTTTCACCAATTTCGCACAAATTCTGTATATGTAAAGCGTTTCATTGCTATGTCTGAAAAAACTACATTTGACACTATTTGTATCAAATGATAATTCAGGGTTTCCGCCATCTGCCTCTTTCTACCAAAAGGGTTCCGCCGCCAATATAAGATTGGACACCAGAAACTAGATTCACGGGCAATAAAAAACTCAAAATTATAGAAAATTGTGCAAAACAAAAATGGTAAAATTTGTATTTTGTTATAGTAAAAAAAAAATATTGATACTTTTCTGCCTCAAGTGTTTAAGGTTGTAAAACAAGAAATTTTCAAAAAACACGTTGAAATCACAAACTTATAAAGGTGTAGATTTATAATAAAGAGAGATTTCTCTTTGGCTAAGATTGAACACATTGACAATAGAATCATTGTCTCTTAGCTAAGTACTCATTTGGCAAATTAAACGTTGTACCTTAAACTGAGAGATCTTATCTCACAATCTTCGATTGTAAGCACATCATTAAAGGACAATAAATATATAATTAGCTTAACATCAATAATTCTCATTGGAGATTTTTATCAGGTTTAGTTTCAAGAAATTTCGAATAGGTAAATAGCGTGGTTAAAAAAAAAAAAAAAAAACCTTGTACGATATTATTGATAAAAATAAATATTAAAGCAAATGCTATAAACATATTTTTCTATATTATTGTTGATATCATTTCACTAAGAAAATCATTTCATCACTCATTTCTACTATCTTACTTACGATTAGATGAAACCTTTCAAATACAAAACTCCGAAAAGTAGTAAAATATTCATTCTTTGAAAACAATCTGTGAATGAAATTAAATATTTTTTAATGAATGGAAATCCAGATAAAAACAATTAAACAAGATACAAAGTTCTTTTTATTACTATATATATGAAAATAAAAATATATGTTTGTTTTATAAATGTTATGTATATTGTTTAAAGCGTGCAAGCTATCTATAATAAGTTGTGTCATTGTAGAGGATATTTATATACATTGGTGTCCAAGCAGGCTAAGGCGCTTGCAATACGTAAATAAGCTTAGGTTAATCAATATCGTCTGTGTTCAATGCTTGGATGGGTGACCGTCCGAAATGGATGATCACTCATTAGTGAAAGCCATAATAATTTTCCCGTCCCTCTCTTCAGGTTTGTGAGCTCTGTCAGACTAATGGAGGCAACTTATATGGACGTAATTGGCGTAAAACCGATAATACTACCCCAAGTTTATTGAGAATCGCATTGTTTTTTTCAGCGATGTCAAACAGCCACCATAGTGTTGGAATATACTGAATAAAGTTGGCAAAGTGTCTCCAACCAATCAGTTAGGAATGAAAGGAGGATCTGTGATGTGGTTTTCGATACTTGCCTCATCCAATGAGGATGGTGTTGGGACCAGTAATGTAATTGTGATGGTTTAACATTCCATCTGTAAGGAACAATATGTGTTGCTTCATCCCTGAACAATATTCTATTAAGGAAGTTATGCATCAACGTTATTTATCCCCCAGTGGCAAACAAATTTTATTCTGTCCATACGGTCTGTGTGCATTGATAAAATACGGATACGGTACACTCTGGTGTGAGTGATAAAGTACGGATTGCACCTATGAATTGTTAAGTAATTCTGAATTCCTAGTACCACATGGATCTGGCTGGAAAAATATATTTTTTTTACACATATATACAACATTCAGTTGCCTTACAATAATTCCCATTACACTTCCCAAGAACTAGCACTCTATCCACAACTTCACCTGGAACATATATAATAAAATATCTCTGCCAGACCTTGGTTTCAGAAAATGAGGGTACATCGACATTAAATATTCCTGACCACATTAAATCGTATAATTTTAATTCTTATAATTCCTCCGCTCTGACCAAAATAATTTAGACAAAGAAATCAGTCTTATCTGGGTATGTAGTTCAATAATTATTAAAATAATAAAACATAAAAAGAGATTTTCTTTATTTCGGCTTATAAAAATCTAAATAAGCGTAAAAAAAAAATGAATAGTTCAAAATAATGTTAATATTCTTTTACATTTTTAAAAGTCTATTTACTAGCGATATCTCTAAAGTCTGTGGTCGAAAATAATTAATAATGAGAACAATCCTAACAGGTTAAACTAAACTATTTTAAATTAAATTTAAAAAGCTGTGAATTATATTCCCAAAGTAAAATACATGAAATCCAGTAAAATAAATGTGTTTCTTGATAGCTACCGTTAATGTAAATGTTCTTAAGTCTTGTTCCAGCCCGCTTCAAAAATATTATTAAACTGGAGGGGCGCTTGCTCAGCCCCCTTTCCAAATCCTGCACTCTGCTTGCGTCCGCCATTTTGATCATAATTTTGACTCGTGCTGAAAGAAGCCTGTTGTTGAAGGTAATAAGTAGTGAGTGATTATTCTTCCTTCCTCCTTGTCAGCATCTTAATAAATTATCACGAGGTTAAGAGTAGGAAGTTTGTCATTGAAATTGGCAGATCAATTTTTAAATCAGCGATGACAATAAATATTCTTTTCTTTACGAAATCTTTATTTAAGATCTTTTTTCTGAGTTGACACTTATGTCTCAGATTTTAATCCATTGACAGAGTGTCAAGGACCATTCAGCTTATCTCGTGTCACGAACGGGCAGGGTAAGGCGTTGAAACTCTTTAGTGTACGAAATATATCAAAGACTGTGGCTGCATTTTTTGCATCCTCTGTTATCGAAGATTATTTTAACTGAAGAAGGAGACTTGGATTACTTTGGGATTCAGTAGGCCACCGATGAAACCGATCACACAATCCTTCGCACCAAAGTGGGAAGACTGAAGAAATATAAGATTTTATTTTTGATATCCATACATGGATACATGTTAACATGGATAGTAGTAATAGTGACCGGTCAATCCTAAATGCCAGTGATAGTGATAATGATATAAAATCTATCATGTAAGTACTAATCACTAACAAGGTACATATTAAACACGTTTTTAAAACATTTTTTATTACATGCAGAAGAATTTTTCCGTACATGAAGAAAAAACTAAACATTTTTTGAACCAGAATTTGTAATTATACCATACTGTGAAAGAGTTGATTCCAACTATGAAGCAATGTTAATTTATGTTCTAATTAACTTTAAAACATACTTAAATTTTAAATTATTGGAATTATGTTTATAGATAACTAGTTTATACTAAATTAATTAGATTAAATTTCAGTCCCTTATGGTTATAACATCTACCGACATTAAAAACACGTGTATACAACCACAAAAGCATATCAAGACCGAATTTTAAAACGACCACTAATTTATTAAACCAAATTAGAAACCTGCGACACGAAATAGATTTTGAAAATATCAAAATATAACATAAATCAAAATCAAAGACGAGAAAGACATTAGAATTAAATTAGCACCAAACAAAGATAGTTCCGCCCAAGACAAGAAGCAGCCCATATACTAAAACGCTACAAAGATTGCAAGAGCATACAAAAAAAAATCCTTAAAAATAAATTAAATAATAATAATAGTTATTATAGTGAAATATATTAACTAAGCAGAATTATCTAGGACGTTATAATTCAGTATAGATTGCGCTGGTTATTCGTACAGAGAACTTAACCACTGAACTTAGTATGCGATGTTCAATTAAAGATCTCTCTCCTTCCATAAGTAAGTTAAATCAATGGAATATACAGAATATATATAAAAGATTATATACCAGAATTTATTCGTAATTTTAGTAAAAAAAAAAAAAAAAAGTATGATGAACAAATATTCATATAAATGACGCTCTATAAAAGAGGGTTTTAAATTAAAGGCATGAGGTTGTATTAATAATTCTAATGACAAGCATATGAATTTATAATTAATCTAATATTGTTAAATGGTGATAAAAATATATATGAATAAAAAAATGACTATAATTAACCTGAATAATGAGATTAAAAGTCAACCTACAAATAAATAATGATTAAATTTCTTTTAACATTATTTTACAGACCGCCATATTTTAATCTAAACAATAGTAGTGGAATTTACAAAACCGCCTTGATGCCTGTTTATAGGGTAACGTATTTAGAGCAGTTTTACATTTCTTGAAACAATATTCTTATTTTTCAATTTATTTTTCTCTCCAATCAAACAATATGAGTGAGTGGAAACAGGCTCCCTATGGACCAGGCAGGGAGGGGGGGGGAAGGACAGGGAGGAAGAAATGTAAGAAGGACAAATATGAATTTGATTAGAAAAGTAAGTTTCCAAAATATACACGATTTAGTGTTACCTCATCATGACCATCCATAATAGATATAAAGTTACCCTAATAACGACATTTTTACTTAATTTATTTTATTTTATTTAGTTTGGCAATAAACAAATTTTTTGAGAACACATTTTAAGAAGAAGTATTGCGATCTGACAAAATTTTTAACTCGAGGTTTCGACGGTCCATAAAGTCCATATACCCAAGTCTTTCAAAATAGAGTGTGTGTGTTCTTATTTGTGCGTGCGTGTGTGTTTGTACGGCAACAACCCAGCATAAAAACAGAAAGTCGTTCGAAACTTAAATTATATATTAAGGGTATGCGAATGCCTGGGATGTGAACGACCAGCCTGAAGTGCAACTTTATATATTTGATTTTACACTTTTAGGATTTTCTCCTAAACGATGTTTAAACTAAAATCGATAAATCAAGGTACAGTTAAGAGGTCTATAATAACAGATAGGTCTCATCCTCAATCAAATATTTCAACGGGGCTTAAATGACGAATTTTACAAATAAATCTCCCGCTAAAATATATTTAATTTTGCCTATTTGATATCAATAAGCAGTTGTGATTGTTAACAATAATAAACACAAAATACTAAGGAATTTGATTAATAATCGAAACAGGAGTTTGAATCGGAAAAAGCCGAGACCTCTCGATTAACATATTCATAACTTCGTTATCTGCTACTATTTTTTTCATGGCAGGAACAAATTTGACACTCGTCATTTTCACCGCTGAAAACCCGAGAAAAAATACGAATTTTTATATTAATTGAAGTTGTGGGATGCGCGCCCCACACCGGATTTTTTTACTATATTCTGTTATAATTAAATACGATTTAAAATCTATTTTTTAATAGAGTAATTTTAAAATTCCCTTACACTCCATCAAATATTCTACCTTAACCGGTACAAATATTCAATTAACAGATCCAAGAGTAATATTCAGCATTCCTTAAATTACCGTGATTAAACAAGATAAATTTTATATATTTTTTTCTTTTTTAGGTCTGAATTCTTAGTGATCATTTTAATTACGACTGACTCTAGATAGGTTAGTGTTTTAATATGCTGTTGAAACTTTGAGGTGGAAGAGATATACCTCATTACGCCATTGGAAAGGCCTTTCTACTCTCAATCTGATTTCTGAAGGAGAGTGGATGTATTGCAAGCGCAAATGAAACAGGTTCTTGTTGTGAAATGCCGAAAAACTCTGAACCACGATCGGAAAGGTTCGCCCACCGTCAGCTTTCCGAAGAAGGCACACTTCCTGGACTTGTAATTCTTCTTGGAGGGTCGGAAGCTGAGGAAGAGCCTCAGAAAGATGTTGTGTGGGCAGATTAAAGTTTCACAAGTCTATTGCAAAACTAGTGGCCGCTTTCTTAACGTGCGTCCTCCAGCCGTTGGCCAACCCGGCTTTCAAAACCTACATCCACTCTAAGTACGCCCTGCTTCCTTTCTGGCATAGAAATCTCTCATCTCAAACCATATAATTGTCACTCGTAAGCAAGAGGCATTTCAGACAGTTTGTGTACAGAACTTACAGTTTTTGTTTCGGAGCATGGACTTTAGTTTATAATAATAATGAATAAATTAATTCATTGAAATAAAAAATATACAAATGATTGTCATTACAAAGACTTGTTTAGTTTTTTTTAAGGTTATCCTTGGATCCATAGATAGCTGGAAATATTATATGACATAAATGGAAGGTAATAAATATAAATTATAATATTGTATTTTTCTGCACTGACAAGACCAATGTACGAGTAGATGTGGATTTAACAAGCGATTGCTTAAAGATTAAGGAATAGTACTCAGTATTAGTTTTTATATTAATACTGGGAACATCTATCAATAATTGTATTATATTACAGTATAATAACATTTCTTAAAGAAAGGCGAAGCTTAGTGATAACCCACTGTGCTACTAACTCCAAAGATCTTAGTTCGAATACTGCTGCGACATATTATTATTTATTCTGATACTGTAGCCGTGAGTCAATTCTGTGGGTTCAGAACCCCTCCGAGGTTTATCCAACCTTATAAAGTGGGTACCCTTGATTGGAGAAAATATGGCGGTCGAAAGTGACTTTGACCAAATTAATGCACCCCTAAACCTTCATGGTTTATACCAGGATACAGATTTATTTTATAAGTATTTATAAAGCAGGACATTTTGTTTTTTGCAAAAAGTTAGTCAATTTGGTGTTTAGTATCTGTAAAAGTTCTAAAAAATAGATTAATATAAATATCTCATACAAATTAAAAATTGAATATATGGACTTTATTGGAGACTTTTCCCCCAGTATATGTCCATTGTTCACCTAAACATTCATAACTCCTCATCAGTTTTTTAATTCGATTGCTGAAAAGCTGAATTTCTGACTTATACCATTAAAGATGGAAACCTCAAAAGCATTTATCTAACAGGCAGAACGGAAACGTGAACTGCACATGCTCCAAAGATTAGGTGATAGACTAGTTCATATTAGGGAAAAGCTTTTATTTATGCGTTTTTTTGTCACTCTTAAGTACCCTCAATGACTCTATATGGTTGATTTAAATAATTAAAAAATCTTTAGGTTTTCAACGGTATATTAAGCGTCTATATCCTTTGGTTAATTTTCATATTATTTCATAGTTCTGATTTTTAGGAATAATAACAACAAAAGACGATTAATAACCAATACATAAAAAAATGAGCAAAATTAAATGTAAGTTAGGCGACGTTTTTGTGAAAATTCGCCATTTTGGGCCAGGAGAGCTATTCGAATGAGGATCAGACCTAGTTCATTTTTAAGACTATTTAATTCTATATTGATATACTGAGTTTAATCAAAATTAAGAGTATTTTTTTTTAAATCCTAAAAATTTTTAAAATCGATTGTATAAAGTAGCACTTGTATAAAAGCGATTTTAAAAAAAAATTACTGTAACATACCGGGCATATAGCCTGCATTAAGTATGTAATTTTAGTTTTGTACGTTGAGATGACATGACTATTTTGCGAGACTTGCCTTTTTGGACAGGGGACTTAAAAATCATGAAAACTCAAGACTACAAATTTTACGATCTGAGCACTCCTTTAAATATATTCCATAAAGGTAATATAAAGTAAAAATTGTTGGAATTATATAACATATTTTTTTTGTCGATTCCTAGGATGCATATGCGAGAACTTCTGGACTCGTGTCTATATTTTTCGACGTTTGTCACAGAAAAAGGTTTTATTGGAATCCCTCATTTAACGTACATGACCTCCTTGATAGAGTGGCAAATCAATATATGAGTAGTTTACAGTTTATTCATTCGGATACTACTCTTTCATTCAAAAACTATCGAAGAAATGATATAAAAAGAAAGTGACCCGTACAAGCGATGCCATTTACCCCAAGGCGGAGAAGGGGACAAGGCCTTGGTGTGTACCTTTCCCCATCGAGACCAGGGGCCACCAGCTGCTAAGGGGCCATTAACCAGTTACCGAGTTAGTTAATAAGTTGCTGACTAAACTAATTACTAATTCTTCATTAGTCATCCAGGGCCCGGAAAGTTCTTCGCTGATGATTCGTCAATGTTCCGATCGCTATCTTTGCATGACTGCCTATTCGCAACTCATTTCAATTATTAATGAGTTGGAACAACTCCAGCGACATACATATAAAAGAGTAAGTATGTTACTGTACATGTATGTCGAGCATGGCACTTGAAGATATCGGCATCTTCCGGATTAGAGATGAGTAACTTCGAATAATTTTATGAACATCTTTGGGTTATAAATAAAACGTTAATTTTTTCATAGAAAGTTGTTTGTTCTTATTTATTAAGATGTTGAGGTGAAAAAAACTTCAACTTATAGTATCATCAATTATAACAGTTCCTACAATTATCGCAATCAATTTACCATCAATCAACGTATACATAAAAAAATTGTTGACAATGTTTAATTAATTGTGAGAATACTAGAACTTGAAGATGGGGAAACCCAAAACGTTGTACAAATATATATTTATTAATTTACTGCTATTTACAATTGTATTTACATAAAACACAGTAGGTAAATTGGATGTAAGATCAAAATGGAGTCATACAGGCATTGGTAGGACTCTTATCATATTTCTACACAAGAAGGTCTCGAGGCCATCTTCTTTTCAGCGGCCTCGAAGAATTATCAGGAATTTCTATTCAAGGTTAAAAACTAGAAGGGTTTGATGGTTAAAGAGTATATAATGGAAGGATTGACATCTGGTTCGAGCTAGATTGGTTACATATGGAACATTAAGCTCTTTATGGATGATTTTATTTGTGATAAAGTACGAAGCATCACCCCAAACCCAAAGCTCAACTCCGTATGTCCGGATATACCTTATAATTGACATGTAGGTCAGTCTTTTGTAATGAATTGGAAGTTTAGACGTTTATCCAAATGCTTCAGTCTCATGCGAGGATTCCAGGTTAGTCGTTTTAAAAGAAGGAATAAATCAGTTAAAATACAAATAAACAGGTTAAAAAGCTCAACAGAAACAAACTAATAATATCAGAGGTAGTTCCCATGCCAAAATAATATTTTCTGCCAAGATCGGTATGCAAACACCTAGGACTTCTAAGAAGCTCCTTGTTCTATCTGGTATTGTTCCGCGAGGTCCAAACCATAGGCCTCTAACGAAAGGAAACATTTTTGTAAATTTCTTTCTTTGCCCTTTTCACTCCACTCACCTGATCGATGTCATTATTCTCAAATCTTACCGTAAGATCCAAGACCCGAGCCATGTCTTCGGTTTAAGGGACCGCAATAATATCTGCTTGTCTCACGGATGCGTCAGCGTTAATACAATGAACCTCGTCGAAGCAGGTAAATTCTTTTTTTCCAATGAAGTTCAAATGAGGTACTGGCTAAAAATACGTTTTGAATGATTGCTTGAAAATAATTAAAAAACTGTGGACTTAATATGACATCGACAAAATAAAACCGAGCTTAAGTATCCTAGACACTATTCTGGGTCTTGCTACTTGCTAAGTTATGTATGCTTGTAATAGTGAAATACAGTTTAAAGAATCAGAGAAGGAACTAACAGTAAAATATATCTGGGGTCCATCATAGATATGATAAGCTTACTTGCAGGAATTCCTCACAGCTACTGATAACGACTAGGAACCGATGTCACGTAGTTCTTAAGACAGTAGTTTCTGTAACAGTTTTTACTTATGATTTTATTCTGTTCCAACTTCGGTTTCTTTCTTTCTTTTCTTTTAGCTCGATCCATCGACGAATGTTAAAATATAAATTAGCTCTCTGTGGGTTTCCTGGAGGAATGACATGTCAGATATAAAGAAGTACAACCAATCTCCAGTGATATCTTCGTCTGGTATGAGAGCTTACATGATTAGATATCTCATCCATGTTTTTTTCAGGGTGTTTTTGCAGACGCTCCCAGATATAAGAGTGAGGCCATTTTTTTTATATCTAGTGAATTAGTACGCACTCATTCCTTGATTATTAATATTATTTTTCTATTATTATGATTTTTTGTATTATCGTTATGAAAAAGAGTAAATTCAACAAATTGAATATTTTCGTATTTTTCTTCCATTGAGAATTTTTTACTGGAACAGTGATTGGTATTAATTTATCAACCACGTGAAAAACAATGAGGAATTTTCCAGGTTCCTAAAAATATAAACAGTTTGTACATTTTTATTTAAATCAATATCCAAACTAGGTAAAGCACATTCTATACTCTTCAGAAAATTGTTGATTCACCTTTTTTATATAATACCGACTAGTCCTTGAAGGAAGGAGTACAGGAGGAAGTAAGCTCTCAGAAAAGGTAACGCCAAAAAAAGCGGGCCTTAGGTGCCTTCTAGGAGCGTTGGAGAGGAGTACAGAAAGAGTACGAGCCAATCACTGGCGGCCTTCTGTTTCAGTTAATATTACAATGGCGGACATTCCTATTAATTTCAACGTAAACTTTCCTTTCGTTTGTATGAGCTTTTTGGCTTTATTTTTACTTTGAAGGAGAGTAAGGTTATACCACATCTCTAGAATAGTCCAAGACAGAGGAAGGAAATAAGAGGTACCTCGCAAACAGTAATCAAACTCAGAATTTAACGAGTCGATTTTCGTTCCTTCATTCGAGAGAAATTTATCTTGTAGTATTGTCAGTAACAATGTTCTCTTTCTGTACTGTCTTCTTGATAGCCAAAAAATACTATGACTGGTCGCTACCTGAAGTATTTTTTTAAATATAATCTACATATTAAGTAAGGACTGAAGAAAACTTCTATGTCAAATCCCACAGTATTCTGTGAAGTGAGAACCCGCCATCAATCACGTAACACTTCTGACGTTTAATACGGTGCCCACTAGTTCAAACAAATCATAATAAGCAACTTTAACCGATTTTCCCATTATTTCTTCTTCTACTGATAAAAATTATGGAAAAGGAGGTAGTTTATAAGTAAAGTAATTTCTGATTTCTGTGTTTTATGCAACTTCGCATTGCTCGTGAAGCCTCGCAAACACTCATTTCGTGCTGGTTAATTTCGCATAAACGAAATTGATTCCGAAACTGGTGTTTTTGGCCAGGCAGATTACTTATTACAGGCAATTAAAGCTTTCATTCTGTACAAATCCGTTAAGCCGTGGCAAAATCAATTTTTTTCAAACTTGGAAGCTTTATAATATCCAAATATTTTATTTGTTCCATTATAACTCTGTCCAACTCTGCATTGCGAGCATGAGAATTAACATATTAATCCAAAACAAGATTTTTCAAAGACAATTTTTTTTTGTAATAGCATATCTTTGTAAATTTATGATGCCCATTTAAGGTACAAATATATGAACTTAAATTTATGAACATGTAACATTTTCCAAGTTATGCATAGGTTAGGAGTTATTAGTGAAAAAATAAAAAATGTCCGAAAATGTTGAGGTTTTTTGGTCTCCACAACTTGAAATACAAGCAGGATATTGATACAAACTTCAATGAACTCTTTTTATATGTAAATTAAGAGATTATAATCATTTCTAGTTTTACAAAATTTATTTTTTACCCTCTTTTGTTCTATGCTGTCAGGCATAAATAAGGTGTAACCAAAAGTATGTTTTCACTATTTTTACAAAAATAATAATGGGCATTAGACACTGATCTAATATATTCCAGCACGTTAATGTTTTTTTTCTTCTAATTTTTAACTCGTCGATTCCGACTATTACACTCACTAGACAAACGGTCTAAACTTCCAATCCATAACAAAGGACTGATCTACTTGACTATAATAAGACCTTTCTGGACATAAGGAGTTGGACTTTGAGGCTCCACTAAACCATCGAATTCCTTTCGTATCCAATCCTTACAGCCCAAAATCCTTAATGCTCCTTACTTTGTCACAAATCAAGTCATCCATCAGGACCTCAATGTTCCATATGTTGCCGATTTGGTCAGGACCAGATATCAATCCTTCCATAATAAACTTCCCAACCACCCAAACCCACTTGTTTCTAATCTAGCTCTCCTTCAATACCTGATAACCCCCGTAGGCATCTTAAAAGAAGACGGCCCCGAAATCTTCTCTAGTAATGTAATTGGAGTTCTATCAATGGGTAAATTCTCCACATGTTTGTATCATGTTATTTCATATCTAATAGCAAATTTACTTGTTGTATATAATTGTATACAATTGTAAATAACAATAAATAAAATAAAATAATAATTTTTAACAGACAAATCTAATATTGCTTCTTTGCTTTAATAGTAGTAAATCTTAGAAAAAAGATGTTTTTAAAATTTTATATTTGACATCTTTTAAAGATTGTACCATAGACTGGAGTATATACCATTATACCATTTCTAGAGCACGACCACAATGGAGAAAATAATCCCAACCTACTTACGATATTTTGATTATGTCCAATTTAAAATCAAATAAAAACTTTTTCGTATATCAGATGTGCCACAATTAAAGCTAAATAGTGGTATGATCATTTCATTTTAAATTATCTTTAAATATATTCATTCAGACCGACAATGAAGAATGCACGTGTAATTATAAGCAGCAAAATCAATATTCACATAACATCATAATATCGGAAATACTCGTAAAAAAAGTAATAAAATACCATTAAGATTTTGCTAGTGTCTGTTCTGGCGTATTGTTAACAAACTGAACCACGCGGTCACCGGAGAGGAAAGAATACCTGCACATTTAATCAACTGAATGAATACCAATTCAAAGCTCTGACGTTGGTTGGAGAAGGCAACCCCCGAGATATGAACTATAATTCAACTAATAACTTTTATAGATTGTCCTTAATTAGTTTAATAGGTAAATTTTCATGATATTGTTTTAAATGTAAAAAGTTTTAACATGCTAAATGTTAGAAGTATGGCATAATTTAAAGTTCATACTATATGTTAAAATCAGAGAAGCTCCTAACGGATGTTTTGAGCAGCTTGTTTCGTAACCATGTAACTTTAAGAGAAAATGAAATTTCCTAAAGCTTTGTCACATCATCTTTCCTCTACCTAACTTGTTCCCTGTTTTCTTTCCTGGTTTTCTTTCAATTACTTTATTATTTTTTTTATTCATTATTTTATTAGATTTTAAAAAGGTCCAAAACACGAACTACGAGTAACTAACTACATATCAAAAGGACAACAAACAAAATGGTGTGGAGCAAAGCTGGTCTGTTGCATGACGTCATTCTCCATTTAGCAGACCTATTAACAGACTCTCAACCATGTTAAATGTTATATTGTTTTAACAGGCTAAAAGAAAGAAATATTTCTCCACTTAACACACTTTAACATGTTAAAATTAAGTTCATGGATATCCCTAATATGATCTAATTGTATTTAATTTCTACTAAGAGCTATTTGGAATTATGAGATGAGTTAAAATAAAATTAAAAAAAAAAATTTGAACTTTTGACAAACTTGATCATTAGCAAACAGAAACTGTTTAAAATGATTGTTCACCAATTTTTACTTCCTCAACTATCAAAAGTATGTATGTGCTTTAGAACCCGTTGAATCTTAAAAACTCATTGGTCTGTGTCAGTACCACAAATTACAAAAAAAACTACCTCTATAGCAGAGTAGGACAAATATTAGCTAGAATTGCCATGGATACGATATTTATTTATCAATCGTTCATTCATGAATAAGGCCATAATTTTAACTATTTGTTTCATCCATAGCCCATCTCAGCTCTAAAGTACCTTTAATTTTGATTAATTTAATCTCACTGTGGTAAATGATGAGCACGCATTTTTTTATTTTGGTGGATTTCCTCATTTATTTTGTTTTTCTCCTTGGTTTTTGTTCCTGATGAACTACCCTGGCTATGTACTAAATATGGGGTTTTCCGGGAACTTCTTGGAGTTCACTTCAAACCTTTTATTTTTTTCGGTCGGCTCTACAGATCATTGGTCCCCCAAACCAGCCTTTTCCACGCCTGCCTATCGTGGACTACTGCTTTCCAGTTTTCTAGAAGCTTTCACATCTTTGTTGATTCTGTCTTTCCACCTAGTTTTTGGCCTTCCAAATGGTCCCTTACCTACTACACTGGCATTCATTGTTGCATAGAGGCGTCCTGGTTGAATTCTTCAAGCCACATGTCCCAATTGATAATTAAATTAAATTCCAAAGCTAATTAAATTCACTAAAAATACTAGAACAAAAAAAATAATCTAAATCAGTCCATTATTAATAGAAATACAAATATTGGACTTGGTAACCATGTTTTTTAATAATTATTTTGACCAGGTTTCCATAAAAACTCATTAAATTTTGTCTTAGTTTTGGGATAACTCGAAAAACATATCCTGAAACATTCTAGATGCTTGTTTTGAAAACAATTAAATTGTCTAATAAACTAAAAAAAAATCGTAGTCCGTCTAGTATTATACAGGTCTGTGGTTTTTGTTTTCAGTTAAATGGGATATTTTTGCTAAATTATTATATATTTCTTAAAATGTGCTGGTTCAAAAAATTACCTATATTTCTGCTTATCAGGTACATCTCTTTAAATAATGAAAAAAACTGTTCGTGATGGGAAGAAATGAAGTTCATTTTTGCATTCAGCTTAATACATTGCACTTAATAACACATATTTTAGAAAAATAATCTCCAATAAATTTCCATGAAGTTTTTTAATTACAGACCTATGTTAGCAAAGAAATAAAAAACAAGTTTGTATTTAATTTTGCAGCTATACTAGTAAGGAAAATCGTGAGGGTGGACACTCCAGATATGCAGATAATACATTTATAGAAATTGGTTGTTGAAACTAAATTTTATTAAAACTTATTCTTTTCATAAACGTAACGCAGTATTTATTACAGGTGATATGTAACTAACTGGAATGGACCAAGAGGCTACAAAGGAGTCGGCGGTCACCATCCGCGGTGCCTACAAGCGCTATGGACCCAGCAATGTTGTTCTCAACGGGCTCAACATGAATCTTCCCGAGGGAACTATGTGAGTATAATAATCATTATGTATAGAGCTCTTATTGCAACATAAGTAGTATTTCACAACGCTTTGCCAGTGAGGGGTCCATTCCAAGAGCAGTGGCATATCTCCCTCCTCCCAATAAACATTATTGTACAATAAAAAAAACAGATGCATGTACTTTGTTCTTTATTTAAGCAAAACAAAATATTTGTGTTTTCCAAGTTCCCTAGTTTGAAGGTCCTCCCAAATTGAGACCTCATATGGTTCCATCCAAAACTTCATAACTCCATATAAATGAGCTCCCTAAAAATTTTGATGGTGCTATTTGCACCTTCATTAGATTAATCAAGATGGATCCTTTAGTGGCTTCCTAACTAAAGATATATCTACACTGAGTTTTTCACAAGTCACAAACACTTAGTGTGGATTCCCTAACTTAAGGTGGTTCAAGTTTATGTGGGAACATATGAACTTGAAACGAAAGACGAAAGCCTATGATGTAGCAAGAAATACTGAGGCCCAATATTTTGAAGTAAAAGCAATACAAAGTTGTAAGTTCCATAAAAAACTATAGATCACAAAACATAAATAGAAACTTTATTTAAATATAAAATGTAATTTGTAAATTTCAATCTTATCTCCATGAAAAAGTATTCACTTCCAAATTTATTGTAAAAATATACACATCATCACTTTTTGTTAATTTTTATTTGACCGAAAATTTCATGTTTCACTTGATTGATGTTAATACATAGTATGTATTACAATAAATTAAATATGAGCTCTACACTACATCAATATATTTAGATAAATGAAAGACAATTTTTGTTATTTTCTTGTATTATGTAAATTTCCATTGTCCAAAAGTACAAATGAGGAGCTTTCTATCAAAAGTTGATGTCCACTTCTCAAAAATAAAGGAGTTTTTGACTAATAAACATACAGCTAAAACTTACTTAGTTTATTTCAAAATTTAAATTTTCCTTTATCAAATAGGCGTTATATATCAAAATTTTCAATAAAAAATCAATTAATCTATACGAGATCATATGTAATATTTAGTATTTAAATAGTAAATTTTTAAAAGTGAGTGTATTGACTTGATAAAAAACTCCTAAAATTTTTATTTGATAAGAATCTGTGTAGCTATTCTTAATATTCTGGTAAAGGTAAAACAAGATTTGTAGGTTCCGATTGGTGTAAAGGAATATTTTAATTTATAACATTTAAAAAAATTTATTTACTGTAAGTGCAAAAATATGTCCATCCAAGAATCGTCTGTTCTTTGTATTAAATCATTATTATTATTTCCAGTACTGTTTAAAATCTCAATTATTTTTAAGAATGAAAATAATTGAGAAAATCAAACTTGGAGAAAAACTGAAAATTGAAGGGGGCACCTTGAGTTGTCCCAGCGAGGCGGATCTCAGCCGACCCATAACTTCGGTATTTCAATTGAAAAGACTAAAACATATAGTTCTGTACTACACACAGTATCAGTTTTTATTTTGTTGAATTTTAAAAACGATAAGTAGATTAGATATTTTTAATAGAAAATTATTATTTTTCACTCAAAGGTAACTTTTATACATCTATAGTTATTTTTGGCATTCCACTAACTTTTCTTCTTGGATGCTTATACTCAATTTTCCTGAACTCAATTCTAATGTAGGTCTACCAACTTAGACCGAAAACGTCAGCAAGTAAGTTTTACAACAACTGAGAAATTCCCTTTTGACCACACTCTGAACCAACTTCTACTTAAATGTTATTTAATACATCAATAACAGCAGGTGGTATGTGGTTAAATTCATCAAATGAAACATGAGTGAACAAAAGTTTTTGGTGACATTTTAAGAAAAATGGAAGTTTCCTTTGGAAAATATTTTAATATTCCTTTCTATGTAGCACCCTGTTTAATTTTTCTAAACCTTTAATTTTGATAGATTTCAGAATTATTAACTGAATTTTATAATAGTAATAAATCAACACAAAATTCAATCTCAGATTCATATGTTTGTAAGATAATACCTTTCCATCCAGTCATGTCTTCATTTGTATGTATCAAGTATTGCTAAAATAATAATAATACCCAAAAATTTTTGATTTCAGTTACATATTGTGTCGAATATTGCAATAAGTACATATTCATTTATTAGACGGTGATTAAGCAACTATATTTTATTTATAATGACTAAATATTTATTTAGATATTTATATTTATCTATAAATTTATGAATTCAAGACATTGTATAGTGCAAAATTATGCCAGAGAGGAACCTTGCCATTAGAGGTTCTCCCTTGCACCTTCCCCTGGGCCTGGTGATTGGATAACAATTGTTCTGGCTCAATACTATTCCCCTAATTAATTAAGGTTATTAAGAGGAATAGTATTGTAGCCATGATCAATGTGAGTCGAAGGTCTTTCTTTGTCATGTATGATTTATATGATTTGTAAGGATCTTGTTTGACACCCCAATATTTGATTACGATAGTATGTTCAGAAACAACACTTCATTCATTACACATACGTATTCATTCAGTTTAATGAATGCTAATGGTTGAAAATAAAAAGAATATTATTGTTCAACTTGATAATATACAGCCACAATCATTGTTGTTTTAATTAATTGAATTATCTTGTATTTTTTAAAAAAAGGGAATTTATGAAGTTTTTAGTATGTCCATATCATTTAATAGTTGTGTTTAAAGAACCTATGGAACACCATGTAAAGAAGTTGGGGCGAAATGAACAACTCAGCAAGGGGTCAAATCGAAGGTCTGACTGAGCCAGATATAACACGTCTAATAGAAAATAATGCACTCATTATAGATCTTGAAATACATCACATCTTTCATAAGGAACTGTCTTTGCAAAATGTCTGGGAACGTTCAAATAACTGGCTTCAAACAATTCTTAATTCACAGGCAGTAATCATATTTAAGGTCAAGGTCATTACCCAAGAATAATTTTTTTAAGTAGTTGTCAGTCTTGACAAAAATCTAATGTTAAAATGCTAAATTGATCAAAACCCACATTTACTTGATGAGCATGTAATGATATTCATATGTTTATTTAACAAGAACATCAGATGCCTCCTGAATTTTTTAAGGATGTCACCAATATCTATTCGAAAATACTTTTGTTGGTTCAGCAATGTCCTGTATAATTCTGTTTAGAAAATTATATTAAATTTTTAATGCAAATAAGTAAATAATTTTCTGAAGTAGGTAATATTTTGCCACTTTTTTATTTAAAGATAGTTAAATTTACTTTTTCTATGAAAATTCATATACTTGCAGTTGCTGCTATCAGTCAAATAATGATAGGTTAAAATATGTTAGTAAATTTTATGATGATGGAAAATTTTATTTCAGTTTTACTGGTGGTCTTGTCCATGCAATACAATGTTTAATTGAACCCTCAAATGCAATAAGAAACCAATCAACATTTTTTTTATAAGCTACTAGCAGATCCGGCAATGCTCTGCTATTGCTACATTTCTGGATGTATATACATTAATTGAACACTATTGAAACTTTGGTATCAATTAATATACAGATGAGGTGATAAGATGGTAACTATAGTAACATATAGAATTAATTTCAACATAACTCAGCCAATCTACACTAAACTTAAGAGTGGTATAGGGCTCTGTAAACTACACTAAAGGGCACAAACCAGATATAATTAAACAAATTAATTCCGAAGATGTAAAATAAAACGTTTGAAAAGTTTTTCTTCATTTAAAACTAATATTTCACCCTTATGAGTACATTAAATCTAAATTTTATTAATTTAGGATAAAAGAGCAGACATTCAGTATTCCAACAATTGTATTAATGTAGGAATTGGTTAAAATGCATCGTTATTATGAAAAATGAAAAAAAAAATTTTTTAAATCTCTCAAATAAATCCAGTTGAAAAATTTATAATTTTTAATTTCTTTGAAAAATGGTATTACAGGACTTCAAATGATTCTTAAAACGAATATAATTTGCTTTTTCCTAAAAAAAAAAAAATAATAACCTTGAAAAAAATGTATACTTTTTGAGCTATGCTCCAAAAATGTTTAATTTTGTGAACAACTTTTTTTTTTTACCGAAAAAAATCAGGCCAGCCTATATTCTTCCTGGAAAAATTCTACAAATTTAGCAAAAATACCCAATCACAATCGAATGAACTGTATGGCAGTGCTTAAAGTACAAACTAACCAATATTAATTTTTTATGTATTAGATAATTTTTTTTCACTTCACAACAAAAACTCAAGATTCTATCTATACCTTATAGTGATATAGAGAAACACTCAACATTGGATTTATATTTTGTGAAATGAAAATTCTTGAAAATATGTTGTGGATTAGGGAGGGTTTTATTAACTGCCTTCAAACAAAGGGAATATGGTTGTCTGAAGCAATGTTGCCACCTACTGTTTTATTTACTATAGCATTAACAAATTAAATAATAATACCAATTTTCTATAACAAAAACGCACTTCAGTTGGTGCTAAAAAATATTTTTTGACTGATAAACTTCTGTAGTAACTGAGGTTAAACAATTGAAATTG
>NW_027116740.1:378727-429335 GCF_000696795.3 Halyomorpha halys | reverse complement strand
TATATAGATAGTTGCTTGGTTACCCATGTTTATGTGAGCTCAATTATTATTCAGTTATCAATTATAATTCTATCGAATATCTTACAGAAATATAATTCTGAAAAACTATATAAGCTTGATATCTCTATTTAATATTTAAATATATATTAACATTTAAGTTCATAAACTAATCATAATTGGAAGTTCCAAAATTAACTTAAATGCAATTAAGTTTAGAATAATTTATATATATTTTTTATTTTCAGCTATGGTTTACTTGGACCAAGTGGTTGTGGAAAGACAACTTTACTTAACTGCATTGTTGGAAGGGTTGAAATTGATGCTGGGACCATATCCACTAAAGCTAAATATAAAGCGGACATTGGTTACATGCCACAAGTATGACTAATGCCTTATACATCTAAAAATTGTTCTTATAATTTTTAATTTTATATAAACATGGAACCTCTTTTTATTTTATTAAACAGTTACAAATAGAACATGTCCCTTGTTTAATTTTTTTAAATTTAGTTAAGTTCAAGACTTTGGATTTTTTTAATAACTAATATAATTATGTATTATAACAGGACATTGCTCTCTATACAGTATTAAGCATTGAAGAAACATTTCTTTATTATGGACGGCTATTTGGGATGACTTACTCACAAATAGAGGACAGGACAGAACAACTAGTCAAACTGCTGGACCTACCTTCTGAAAAAACTTTAGTCGAAAAACTCAGGTAACATTAAACATAACCATATATCGTTTTCTTATTTTATAATAAAATAAAAAATGTTTATATACTGTAAAATTGATACTGATGGGAATTCTATTATGATCATTTTTTTTAGTGGTGGGCAGCAAAGGAGAGTGTCATTTGCAGTAGCGTTGATTCATGACCCGCAACTCCTTATCTTGGATGAACCTACAGTTGGTTTAGATCCATTGCTCAGTCAAAGGTGCACTAAGACCGTACATAATTTCTTTTACAAACTTATACTAGTTTGTTAATTTTTAGTTCAAACTTGAACTATGATGCTAACGTTTATTTCAGCATATGGGAACATCTGTTGAAACTGGCTGCCCTAGGGAAGAAGACAATAATCATTACCACCCATTATATCGAAGAGGCAAGGCAAGCCCATGTTGTGAGTATTATTTCTGAACAAGATAGAATATGAAAATACCAATATATTGACTACTGGTTGACTAATCTTAATGTGCTAGGTTGGACTTATGAGAGGTGGTGTTTTACTCTGTGAAGAAGAACCACAACAATTAATGGCTTCGCACAACTGCGATAATTTGGAACAAGCTTTCCTACAGCTGAGCCATAAGCAGCATAATGCTTATAATGAAGGAGAAGAAGAAGAAAATGTAACATAATTAAAATATTTTCAGAAAATTAGTGATATAACAACATTACTGATGAATATGTAGACAAATTTAAATATAATTTCATTTTGAGGTGAAAAAAATTATAATGTTTTAGCATAAATATTCAGGCAATTAAAAGTACTATTACTTTATTTTCGTAATCAAATCTCTGAGACTTAATGAATAAATTATAGGCAAAACTATTGTCGTCAATGTGGTTTCTGCTTTGCATTCACATTTCCTCATTAAAATATTTTAAAGGGAGACGATGAAGTCAAGATTTTTTCATGTTAGAAGGATACATTTAATTTTATATTACTTCTTAGATTTGTATAAGTATTTTTAAAAAAATTCTTATCTACAATAAAATACAAAGCATTATAATTTAAGTAACACTGATAAAAATAATTTGACATATGTTCTAACTTTCATAACTTAAAAATTGTCTTATTTCTGTGTATCAGACATGCATGTACCACAAATCTTGCATTCAAATATGAATGATTACAATGAATGCTTATTTTTAAAAAAATCCAGATTTTGATAGCAAATATTCCTTTTATAATTCAAGAGAGTGGATTTACTGTTAAACACTACTCATTTTCAATTTCAGTTCTAAATATTTTCAATTTTTTTTTTTAAACACGCCTTCTTCTTTCATAGAACTCTAATTTTATTTTAATAAGATCAGAAGACAATTATAATTCACATAGATGGGTTATTCAATTAAAATGAAAACATTAAAACTCCTTTTATTGCTATTTAATTTAATCGGTTATTTCAGAAATATTTTCTTAAAATATTTTTATTTTTACAAACGACACATGTGTCATTTCTAAAATAACCAATTTAATTATGTTCCTTTATATTTCTAATTAAAGTATATTTTTTTTGTTCTTTTGGAAAAAAAAATTAATTTCCTGTTATAAGACATTATATTGAATAAAAATGAGAAGTAATGCCTAAAATAAAATGATCATTTATAAAAAAAAAGTCTAAGGAAGACTGTCAAGACAAATAGATGAAGATAAAGTAGACCAAGAAAAGTTTTGGATAAGGAAAAGAAGGAATATTTTTTTCTTTTTTTTTTTTCTTACCTCCTGGAGCAAAGAAGAAGGCATTTACAAATATATATATACATATACCGGCTATTTCATCTTCTTGTTTTGCCGGGATGGCATTATAAGAATGGTTGCCGGGTCCGCTGAAGGCGGTGTCAACAATAATGGGATATGTTTGCCTGGATGCTCACTAGGAATAGGGAGGGGCTATTCCTGTTGGTAATTCCCACCAAAGATTCCTTCTTTACATCATAAAGAAGGAATCTTTGGTGGGAAGTGGTTTAAAAGGAATGAGCCTTGGATAGAATAACTGTGAAGGAGACCATTCAAAATCTAGGTTACAGTAAATATGACTTAAGTGAAAATCATTAAAAAAAGAAAATAAAAGAAAGAAAAACAATATATAATATGATTATACATTAATAAATAATTTTAAAGCTGAAGAATTGAACACACTAATTTCAGGAACTACAAACGTAATTGAAATTTTTTTTTGTTTTAGTTGGGCCAATTATTGAGGAAGGCTTTAGGCTATTAAGCTTCATGCTATGAATTATAGGTCATCAAACTGACATCTTCATTTTTTTTGGTCATTAGTTCCTTTTGTTTTTGGATGTTATTCACATAAACTTGGTCATACGTGTCAAACAATCATGTATAACCCAAATAAAATCCCAGGAGCTAGTGATAATACAAAATTAGTTTCTTTAAAAATATTCCTTAGCCATAGTACATCCAAAATTTTTCTTAAAAGGGCTAATTGTAATAGAAAATAAAGGAATTTGTTTTTCATTTTCTAATACTGCCAGATAATACATTATATCATTTTATATTTTCAGGTAGTGACCAACTATCCAGAAGACACAACAGAAAAGCCTAAACCTCATCTGAAAGGTGAAGGATGGTTTTTGTGGTCAAGATTCATGGCTCAACTTATAAAGAACTGGTTTTTCATGTGGAGAAACAAAGCGTAAGGCTCTTTCCATTTGTCTCAGAACAATCTTATGGTTGAGAAAGAACATATATTGATTTTTTTTAAATTTCAGAATGATGATATTTTTATTGGGCTTACCTTTAGTTCAGTGTACATTCTATAATTTGGCAATCGGGCATGATCCAGAGGGTTTGAAGATAGCTGTCGTTGATGATGAGTTACCAAATGGTCTGCAAGAATGTAGCATGTTCCCCTCAGGTGGTTGCAACTTGGATTATCCACTCAGTTGTAGATATATTGATAAGCTTCGGAACAGGACACTGGATTTGGTGAGTTTATAGACTTAAGGACAACTCTGAAACAAATATGTTTAGGAAATTATTATTGTATATTTGGCTATGAGTATGTTTTTGTTTTTTTCCATTTTTAAAAATTGTTTTTCAGGTTGAATATGATGGCCTCAGTGCTGGAAAACTAGCTGTTACTAAACATAAAACTTGGGCCCTTGTTTATTTCTCCCCAAACTATACTAGTGCCTTGACTGAAAGAATAAATTTAACAACGGATATTACTGATGTTAGCAACTTGACGATCGAACTCAGTCAGTTAAATGTTTGGATGGACATGTCAAGTATGTATCAGTTTAAGTTTGCTTGCTATATGAATACATTTGTTTGATGCTGGTAGCTTATGATCTATTCTTTTCCAGATCAGTACATCGGCAACATGCTGAAGGAAGATATTATTAGTGGTTTCGTTGACTTCTTGGAAGATCTCTTCAGAGACTGTGGTTGGCCTCCTCAAGTTGCCAATATTCCTGTTAGGGTAAGTTTGTGATACCCTCATTTCCTGTCATTAGTTATTTACAAAGAATAATTTAAAAAAATTATTAGAATTCTTGAAAATACATGAGAATTTTACCATTAAAAATTAGTTAATCTGAGATTTAACATTATTGTAATAGTGATTGGATATTATAAGGCTTCCAGTTAAATATTACTGTAAAAAATCTACCAATTTTATGTGATAACCATCCGATTTTTTTATTTTAAATCTTAATATTTCAATGATTTTTTTTATAATTTATAATCGTATATAACAAAACAATAATATTGGATGATTCAGAAATGCTAATGATAAACATAATTAACGATAAGAAGCGATAATATTCATCATTCAGTTTTTCATAATAAATTTAATTTGTCATTATCTATTGCAATATCATTAATAATGCATTATAGTCTATGTATATTTAGTCAACAACAACTATTATTAATTTAAAGTCTTGGCTAAAATACATCACCTATTAAAAGTTTAAGTTCTATTTTATATTTGAAAATTTCTGATTTCAGAAGAATGTTTTTTAGTTTATATCGAAAAAATCTTTAGATGCAGAAATAAATATGCTTAAATAAATATGTTTTAATGTAAGACTAGGTTAGTTATTTCTGTTGTCTTATTTAATGCAGATTGAAGATCCAGTCTATGGCTCCAGGAATCCTAGTTTTATTCACTTTGCATCTCCAGCTGTAATTGTTGTGTAAGTACCATAATAAATTATGAAAATTTATGATCTTTAAAGTGTATTATACTTAAATGAAAAAAATACATTATTGCAAAGCAGTGTTGCCAACTTCTGAGTCTTAAAGAATGTAATGTCAGATTTCCTCTCAAGAAAAAAAAAAGAGTTTCTTAAGAACAAAATTATAGGACTAGAAATTAATAGAAGTGAAAATAATATAAGAGACATAAAAGGTGAATAAAAGATCATGTAAATTTTTGGGACTAGTTAAAAAACGTTAATAGCAAATCCAGATGACATTGTGGGAAAGTTAAAGAAAAACTTTGGCAATATTTTTAATATGGGAAATAATAGTGAATCTTGTATTTGTTAATATCAGGGTATTGAATTTTTAATGCTAAAGAAGTTATGTGTGCATAACCAATGTGCAACAAAAATTTTAAAAAGTTCAAATCAGTAATTATTATTCTCAGAAGTTAGAGGTTCATTAATTTAATTCTAAACAAGGATATACTATTAGAAAGATTTTGTATATTAATAACGATAATTTCAAACTTGGATAGTAATAAATCCTTCCTTGGGTATGTTGATAAATTGGATAGTGTTAAGTGAAGACGGCAAAACTAGTAAAAAAAACATAACTACGTTGATAAAGTCAATGTAAAACTAGGTTTCAAAATAAATTTGGATCAGAAGAAATATATGTTTATCAGCAGAATCAGCAACAATATTGATCATATAGATTAGATATAGGAGGTAGACAAATTTAAATATTTTGGGGGATATAAGATTATTAGAAAAAAAAATCAAGAGAAAATAAAGTTAAAGATAAAGATGGAAAAATATTTATGTTTTTTGGCAAAATTACTTAGCTCATTCAATACGCCCAGAAATTTAAAAGTTAGGGTTTACAAAACCTACACCAACTAAATATAATTGAAGTGATATGATTGCACTGGATAAAGTGACGGTGTAAAGTTTTTTGGTTTAATAATAAATGAATCCCTAATTTAATTTAATTAGCTCTGAGCTGATTGGTAAGGATAGATGGAAGCTTTGGTTTGAGGATTGTGCTAACTGATCTTGCGGATAGTAGTTTCGACAGTTGTCAGGGAGAGAAGGTTTTCAGACAGGGATTGGAAGTTTGACCAAGGCAATTTGGAATTTTCCTCTGATCAAATGAATTAATCCCATTAGGTTTAATTTGTTTGCCAATCTGAAAAAAAATTAAGCCTAATGTATTTATTTTAGAATGTTTTAAGTAAATGAAACATATTTATTTCTTATGTTTAAAGAATTTGTTCTTAAGCTAAAAATGTAGTAGTGATAATATTTTAAATGTAGTACTAAATATTTTTTTAGAAAAAATTGGACATTTTTTAATTAGTTTTATATATTTCATTTTTTTTTTTTTAGTTTCATGTTTTATTTGCCACTAATGTTTACTGTTGGTGTTCTTCTGTATGAGAAAATGGCTGGAATATTGGAAAGATGCATGGTTGCAGGTACTTCAATCAACTACTAATTATAAGAATAATCCATATATAGTTTTCATGATTACTTTCAAAATAATCATGAATTGAACATGTTTCATATTATATAAATAAGTATTAAGTATCAAAAATAAATTGTATACAATTATTTTTCTATGGGTATCTTCTTCAACTAAATATAAAGCAATATATTGCTCTATACGCCATATTTTACCCACTATTGTAACTAAGTCTACCCAGCCTCATAAATTGGGTACCCTTATTGGGTAAAAATCTGGCAGTCAAGCGTGATTCTGACCAAATAACCTCCTTGCACAACCGTTGGTCTAGTAACAGTACTTCCTTACAAAGTACTGACTTTGTACCCCTGACCCCTTCATGGGTTGTAGCGGTACAAATTTTAAATTTTTTTTAATTGTAACTATGTAAGATGTAAAAAATTATATGAGGCTTTGTAAAAAAAAAAGTTACTATCCTTCCATTCACAAAAACCACAATTTCAAACAGGCGTATAAAAGTTAAACTTCAGGTATATTTAATGAGATAAACTGTTTTCTGCACTAATTGTAAAAAAAAAAACAACTAATAAAACCAATGTTTATGAAGTATTTCTGTTATATAACACACACACACACACACACATTTCTTATGTAAAGAAGAAGTTCAGTTTGTGATCACACAAATATCAATTAAAAAATATTATAAACAATTTATTAAGAGTCAATGTTTTAGCCCATTTTAAAGTCATCAGAGCTGCTTAAAAAATTTGAGGAGTTTAAACAGATTGCAATTTGTGAATGCAACTCGGAACATCATCTTCTTGATTTAACCATTTATATCTATATATTATTTTTATTGCAACTGTTGTTTGTAGTTTCAATGAATTAGAAATCAACTTATTTCTCTGCATGATATTTGAGGAATTAACTTAATACCTTAAAATGTCAAACAAAATATATTTAATTTATGTAACTTGTTTTATTTTTTTTATAGGTATTACAGCTCTTGAAGTTGTAATGGCACATTCTGTTATTCAGTTTGTTGTGTTATGTATACAAGGAGTTCTAATGATGATTATCATGTATCAAGTATTTGACAGTCCCTTTGTGGGTAATTTTTTCTGGACATCAAATTTACTGATACTACAAGGGTTGAGTGGAATGTGTTTCGGTAAGCTAAATAGATTTATTTCTACTTTATTTATTAAACATATGAAAAATATTGTCATTTATAATATAATCATTGAAAATTGAATTCATTTTCCATTTTAAAAAAGCATATACTACATTAAAGTAAAATAATTTGTTTTTAGGGTTCCTTATTTCTGTTGTATCTGATACAATGAATACAGCATCTTTTATGGGAATTGGCAGCTTTTTCCCCTTGTGCTCCATGAGTGGTAACGTATTTTATATTCTACTGAAGTTGAAAATTATAATATTTCACAGGCATAAAGAATTCATTGCAATTTGAAAAATTAGACAGCGATAACTTATCAAATGATTTTGTTCTCTAAATACATCATTATATATTCATTATTATAAAAAAGACTTGTAACTGGCTCCAGTCTCCCTCTGAAATCAATTATTTAAAAAAAATTACTTATAATTAATTGTGAAAAGAAACTCTTGTTTTAATGTGAAAAATAAAAATTGAGTAAATGCGAATATAGATTCTATGAAATCTTCCAAGATTGAAAAATTAAGTATATTCACAGCTTGGTTTTAATAATCTTTTGTCTTATTTTTTATTGTTAAAGTAAAAATAATGTTCTTGTTGTTTATAATCCTTAAATCCGCTCTGTTACAATAATTGGTGGCAAATTTAATTTTTAAAAATATGTATAATTATAAATTAGCCAGAGGAGACCTTTCTATAAAAATGAATCTATACAAAATTGATTTCAGAATAAAAATAAAGAAGAAAAAATTAATTTTGTTTTCTAAGATGCTATTAAGGATTTAAAATTTAAAAAACACCATTTTACATAAAACTTCATGCTCAAAAAGATAATTCTGAAAAAAATAAGAAGAAATAACAAAATGGTTGCGGAAAAATTGAAAAGGCTAAAACCTTCACTCATTTTTCACTCAGTGGTCCAAATCTTTAAAACCATCTACCATTTTTATAGTAGCATAAATTTTCTAAACTTTGAGCACTAATGAATTGAATAATTCCCAATATATATATATATTTTTTTTTTAATTAAAATTTTTTTCCAAATAACAAGAAATCAACATTGTATGAATTTAATTTGGTAAATATCATGGAAATTGCTATTCCTACAAATAGGATTAATGATTAATGATGATAGGATTAATTAATAATTAATTCGAGTATTAATAGACATCATAACGTCTAGTAGTTCCTGAAATACAGTTTTAAAAAACCTATAAACAGTTTTTTTTCTAATAAAAAACATTCTATAAATTTATTTTATCGAATAATTCAGAAACTATTAGATGGGCAGATATCTACTAGCAACCAATGCCAGAAGGAAATTGAAATGGATTTAGATCTAACATCTATATCTGTAATTATAAAATAGATTAAAGCAACTATTGAGGTGTACAATGATTCTATTCCTCATACTACCTCAATGTTTAAGCCAAAAAAAAAAAAAAATAAAAAAAATAATATAACATATACCACATACATAAAATTTCATGTTATGCTATTAAGTAAAAAAGTATTTTTTAGTATTAGTATACTCAATTTAGAACTTAACTTTTCATTTAAATTTCTATAAAATCTTTAAAAAGAAGGAAAGACTGTTCTATTCAAAATGGACATTTCTTTAATAATAAGATAATAATTTTGTTTTAAGCTCAACATTACTTGTTATAACTTAAGATCACTTTGTTATAGCCTGGAATGAATGCTTCATTTAAATTTTATAATTTGTATGTTTGTATTTTCTGCTTTAGGAATGCTATGGCCACAAGAAGGAATGCATACTCTTTTGAAATCAATTGGTTGGTTGCTTCCAACATCTTTGCCAACAGAAGCAATGCGTGCATTAACTGCACGTGGTTGGGGAATTGAACATCCTGCAGTATACAAAGGTTTTATTTCATCATCAATGTGGATACTCTTCTTTTGTATCATGACAAGACTAGTGATAAAAGCTAGGAAAGGACTAAGAGCAAAATAAGACTATTGCAACAAAAAATATGTATATGTACTATAAAAGCTATAAAATATAATTCTCATGATCCTAAACAAAATATTTTTTTTTCATTTTGAACATTGTACCTTCTATTGTACATAGCCAGTAATATGATTTTATTTTGTCTGTTCAAGATAAATGACTTTGTACATTTTTTTAGATCATGACTATTCTTATAAAAATTATCCTGACTCAAAATGAAAAATATTGTTATGCTTAATAGAATGTTTTTGATTTCTTAACAGTTCCTTGCATTGTACAACTCACTGTAATATAGAATGGACATTTGGATTTGTAAAATGATTGCTCATTATTCACTAAGTTCAGTACCATAATTTAGAAAATAAAAATAAGAAGGAAGTATTGGACCTAATAAAGTGCTAATATTTTGAAGTTCAATAGAAATTAAATGTTTATATGATTGGATGGGATTTTGGGCTAAGTGTGTTCTTAAACAATCTCTTACATTTAATGTGTTGGCAGATATTGACATCTTGTATTTTCAAGTTATATTTTTATAATGACGATATTTAATCCTTAAAAAAAATCATTACTGACATCTACTGAAAGTAAAATCCTTCTTGGTTGTTATGAAATTGATACCTATTATTTCTTCTTGATAATCAAACAAAAACTTGGACCAATGATGTAATAAATTTTTTTAAGAATTATTATGAAGAATATGTTTTTGTTTGATGATAAGATCATATAAATATCACTCTGGCAATAAAATATTTAAAGTAATTTTATGCTAATTTTAAAAATTGTTTAATACTTCCTTCAAATATAAATTATTTGTAGTATGTTTAATACTTCTTAAAATAAAGTAATCATGTTTTTACTATTCCTTTTGTAAATATAGTGTGATAACTTACACTGATTCTGTGATTTATTGGGACAATTTTTTTGTGATTTATATTTATGCATATATATATTTATCGATGCATATTATGCAGGGTCACTGTATGTATGTATGTTGTTACACAATTAATAATGTATGTATAATGTGTTGTCTTTTTTAATATGTAGAGTTAATTGTCAAATATTTGTAAATAAAAACATTAAATGAAACATTTATAAAACATTATTAAAACTCCCATTTTAAAAACAGAAATTCCCATCAAAATAATAAAACTATATTTTTATTATTATTTTTTTTAAGTCAACGGTAAACGTTTTTCAAGTAATTTTTAATTTTATATTGTTTGATCAAGTCAAACTTAATCAGGTACACGATTATTAATTAAAATGAAGGTTGTGGTTCATTGAAAAGAACTCTTTATCTCATAATCATTTATGTCTTACTCAGTAAAAAGTTAAATTTCATCCCCATATTTCCCTTCTGATCATAAAATCTGGGAATATAAATCTAAAGTCTTCTAAGATCCTTCAGTCTATAGTTTTTAGCTTTGTGGAAGTTAAGCCATGGTTGCTAATGGATCCTCAAAACAGTGTAAAAATTGAGAGTAAGCTCTTTTGTGGGATCACTTCCGAACATTTCGTGGCAAATACAAACATTATTAAAAATTCATGCTAAGGTCAAAAGTCAAAGGTATTCATGCTAGCAGCTGTTAGTTGGGTGACATGCAATTTTATGCTTTATAATTTATTTAGTTTTCACTTACGAAAATTTTGTGCATATATATTTATGCATATTATTATACAAATCACTTCATCTCTTTGCTTCAAATTGAATTTTAGCAAGCACAAATGGTCTCCAAGCAGGCAATAGAGGATTAAGAAATGTAAAAAAAAAATTGAATTTATATGTATACATATCACTAAAATAAAATTGAAGATCTATTTTAAAATTTTGCTCTTTTACAATATAAGCATTTGTAAATCTTTTGAAAATTTATGTATTTAAATTTAATTTTTTTAATTTAATTTTAAATCTTTTTCAAAATATTCTTATTTTACAAGAATTAACACGAATCTCATGAACTACGTCCTATATACAACATACTCGATATATTAAAGATGATATTTCATTATAAAATAATGATATTTTCAGTTTTCAGTCCAGTTTCATAGAATTTTTTTTTTCTCGGCTTCTACTGGAAGAAATCACAAATATTTACTCTAGAAAATTTATATTGGTGGTAAATGTCTAGGGTTGAGGCACAATTTTGTTATCATTTTGTTTATAAGTGAACCCTTTTATTTTCCAAGAGTTTTCACTTCAATTTAAAAACCCAGAAAAATCTTTAAAACGATAACTATAGTTCAGGTTTCATAAAAAATATTTTTAAGCATTTTTTTTTTACAAAAAAATTGTAACTCAGATAAAAAAAAAAATGGCTCACTTTCCACTAGGTAATCCCTGAGTTAAACAGCTTTTTGTCTGATTTTAGATAAATTGTATGAAAGTATTCATAATTTTATTTGTCTACCAGAAATACCAATACTGAAAGTACACATCATTAATGATTGTGAATATGCATAAGAGATGTATTTGTTACTCATAAATACCGAGTAGTGGTATTATTTGAGACTGTATTCATATGAATGTAAACAAGTGTAATGGTCACTCATCATTATATGTCAATAATGAAAACGTATTTAGTATTCATGAATACTTTTGGCAAGTAATTTTCTATATTTGTAATTTGGTGTTAAAAATTAATACCATATGCCATACACTGTCTCCTTTACATGCAGAGTGGATTTTTTTGATATGGAGCTTCCGGCACCAGTGAGAACTTATCTGGCAGATACTGATTCTCTGGCAGAATTTGGTTATTTACTTCTACCTTGAAAGCTTGTAATTATTATCCTCAAAATTGTAGTAAATTTATGGAGTTATAAATGCTTGAACATAGCTTTTTATTCTTTCTAGAATAGGTGTGTTAAAGGTAAAAGAACAGTTCCACCTTCCTAGCAAGAGATTCAGGTCTGTCACTGCTTATAGAACAAGGGTTTTAGTTCAGGTGAATGTCAAGTGGGTCTTTTATTCAAAATGGAGTGCCTAATGAACAGAAGCTATATTAATCATGATGACTATTTAGTAGTTCAGGTCCATACTCGGCGGTCTCTGAAACTCAAAAACTAGGGCATAAGGAATGCATAAGGTTTTTCCCATGTGCGACCCGGAAACCCCTGTGAGGAACTGTGAGAGCCAGTAGTCCAGGGGTCATCTCCAGTGTCCATGTGGTTTCCAGATGTGAACCAACAATAGGGGGCTTCCTTAGGGTAGCCCTTAGGTCACCCATTGCCAGTTGCATCATTATGATGTTATTTCTCAGAGGATCTTCTTCCATCTGCTTAGGTCCTCACCAATCCTCACTCATAGGTTTTCCAGTAGATCTTTCAGACCCTCTTCACCTTGTATAGGTAATAGTCTTCCTGTAGTAGGTCATTAGTTATTCCTCTTGTGATTATTTCTATCATCTCATGGGACACTGTTCTATATGCCTCAATGACTTGCAGCAGAGCCATCCGATGAAATGTTTCCAACCTGCTCTTCTGCCTGTGCGAGAGATCCTGACTCCAAGCAGGGCACTCATATCTCAGGATAACCAAAACCACTCCTTTATAAATGGTCAATGTGGGAGATCTGAGGCCTCAAAATGCACCTCTGATACGATTGAGTCTATTAAGAGCTATGGTCACCCTACTTCTCAAGTAGTCTAAGTGAGTTGTCATGTTTAACATCCTTCCAAGGCTTATGCCAAGGTATGTGACAACCTCATTGGGACATATCATTTGTCCATATATCCTGAGAGTAATAGGGTGGACCCCATCAGTTGTACCCATCAATAAAATGGCTTAAGTTTTAGCAGCAGCCATCTTCAACTTCTTCTTCTCCTTGCACAATGCTCCTACCAGGCCGGGGAACCAAAGAGCTTTATCTTTCAATCTGGGAGCTATTTGAGGCCACTACAATGACTAGGTCATCTAGGTAAGCTGTGACAGTGAAACACTCCCAACAACTCCAGTTGTAGACCAATTTTCGCAGGACAGGACCAAGGGCAGAGCTCTCTGGACAAACCCTTTCCATATTAGACATATTGGCCTACAAGATGTATAATTGCTTGTCCTTGTCTTCTCCTTTTTAAATGAGCCTGATGTTGGTAATCTTACAACTTATTGGAAAGTATTCCCTATCCAATCATTAAACACCGCTAACACCCTTTCTTCAATGCAGGGGTTACTATTATTCAAAATTACCTCGTCAATCGTGTTTAAACCAAGAACAGAACCAGTCCTTTGTCTATCCATGGTAACACGAAGTACCAGGGTGTGCAATACTTGAAATAAATATTAGGGTATATTTGAAGCGGGTTCTAAAATCAATAATTTCCCAACTTTTCGGGTTTTCAAATTAGTGGGGGCAATGAAACCCTTTTACCTCTCCTATAACAATGTCCTTGGTCCTCTTCATCGCCTTTTTCTATGTATTGATTAAGATCGATGTTCTGCCGAGTTAAATCTACATTATTCTCTCCCTCTTGCTAAGCAAGCTCTGCTAATACATCGTTTATTATTTGTTCATAAAACATCTACCGATTGTCAGAAAGGTGGCCCTCTCTCTTTCAAGGTTTCTATCACAGTTTGATATGGTATTTACTTCAAAGAAACCAGGTACATTATTATATTCGTGTTGGATATTTATGTTTTTATATTTATTTTATCGCTGAAATAAATAACTGCATTTTTTAGTAATATGCTATTAAAACTTCAATCTTATCCTTTATTTTACAACCTAGATCTCACAGACCTATTTTACTAATGTAGTCTCCCGAAAAAAGTTGCGGCTGGGTTAACAAATTTAGGAGATGTTTCATTTTATTTTGAAGTATAATGCTTGTTCTAATACTTATTTACTCTTCCATATATTAACGCCGTTGCTACATCCAAACTAGTAAGGCCCTGATCCAGAAAGCATTACCCATTATGTTTAGCAAAACGAGAACATTAATTCTACGAATTCAATCGAATGAGCTATAAAACACTGGAATAAGGTTAAAAGTTCATAATTTGCACTCCAAAGGCGGGAAATTCAAAACATACATATCAGTTAGTATAAGCCCAACCTCTACAGAAAAGGAATTTATTGAACTCTTTTGAACGATAGGAGCGAGGTCGTGATTTAATTATAGAATTAATAATCATTGTATTTTTTTTTCGTACCTTCCGCTTGAAATAGATATAAATGATAAACAAATATGTCTGTTGCTGTGCCTTCTTTTACCTATAGGTAAAATAATCAATGTATGTTTATTTTTCAGACAAATCTATAACGAAGTTTAACTTTATAGTCTGGAATGAACATGGTATATATATGAATAAAGACCAATCTTCTGCTTCGCCAACACATTCGTATCTCATAAATGGATCAATAGCCAGAAATTAAGACTTAAGGACTTCAACTCATCATAGGACACCCTACTCTGAAAAAATAATTAAAAAGATGAAGTTTTTAAATGAACATCTCTAAACAATTTACTGATTTAAAAAAAGTCCCAGAGTCTATTGTTCGTCTGTTAATCTCAGCTAGTCCAGATAGTTACTCCACTCCAGCTGCTGTTTAAATGACTATTAATTTCTAAAAATGGTACTTCTCCGAACTGATAGTTAGCCTAAACAATTATATGCAAATGAAAAAAAAAGTTATACTCAGAAGACAAGATATTACTTTAATTTAAACATATAATTAGATATGTCTCAGATATTATATTTATAACCTCTTTGAATGGAGGAAGATAGCCCGCGGGGCGGTCAATAAAGATGTCAAAATAGTAAAAGAAAACTATTTATTGTTAATCAACGTTACGTTTCACTTCGCACTGCTTCGTCAGGGCTAAAACGTTGGTTAACAATAAATAGTTTTCTTTTACTATTTTGATACTTTTATTGACCGCCACCTGAACAATCTTCCTACAATCTACTTCATATGGTCAACTATCTTCTTCCAATATATCCTCTTTGGATTTTCTGTCTACTTGAAACCTACTTTTAATTAAGAGATAATTCTTTTTGAAGGTTTTTTTTCTACATTCGTCAAAAATGTCTGAAGAAGTTAGTAAAGAATTGATTGATAGAAAAAATCAGTATAGACTACAAATGCGGAATGAATATTTAAAGAAATTTACGAGTCCAGATAGACCAGAGGGGCATATCGTAAGTATTATCTTTTTTGTGTTGTGACTTTATTTTTAGTTGTATTTTTTTAGATGTCAATCATTGTACTTCTACATTCTTTAGTTGTATATTACTAAAATTACTCTAACAGTAGCCCTGTGCTCTGAATAATCTTACTTTTTATATTTAGCCATAACTAAAGCACAGCCATTTACTAAAAAATATATATATTACTCTGCCCTTTTGTTTCATTTAAATGTTCTTAAAGAATTTTTTGTTGGTTTTAAGTTTCATATCCAATGTTTATTTTCATCTAGACACAAAAATTTGATTTTCATTTGTAAAACCTGTATCTGCCATTGAAACTTCTTTTTATTTAGTTCTAATTATTTACAAATTCATGTTTTATTAACTATTTTTAATCCTGCAGTTTGATCCAGCTTTCCAGCGGTTCATGTCCATGAAAGTAACAAAAATTGAACACTTCAGAGAAACACCACTTACCATTATGAAGGGCATGTTTATGTTCGTGATACCATTAGGATTTCTGCTTTATTATTATAAAAATCGCAGAGTAAGTATCTAATGTTTTGAAGTGATTAAAACATTGAATTCTAGAACTTTTAATAATGACAGTACATAAGTGTCACTCTAAATAGGAGGATGGGCATGTAATAACTTATATGCAATATTGATGGATATAAGCTACTCTAGTACTAGATAACAGCTGTCCACTTCTGCTCAGTCAAAAGGTAGAGAAACCCCCAATGAATGCATTGAGATCCAACTTAAGTTATATATTTAGGAACAACATTAGATTGTCGGATTAAAAGCGATAACAATGGCCAACCATTTTCTCATTGTGTATAATTAGAACATGCCTAACAGTCTTGCTGAGTGGCAGTTGTGAACTATTACTTTTTTATTCATCACTAGTTAGCTATTGTTACAATAAAATATTTCATTCTAGGATACAAAAGAAGCACTGATACGTTCCGGAAAAGTTTCCTACAGACAAAGATTGTTTAAATTTACATAAATTATGGTATATTAAGGTACATCGTTCTTCATTATTGTACTGTAATTTGGTCTGATATTCTAGAGAATTGTTTATAGTCAATAAAGGTACTTTATTTATCTTAGCCTTGATTATTTACCTCTCTTTATTTTAGAGAAAGTGTTGCTACTAAAAGGTTTAAATAAATCAGTGTTCTGAATGATTAGGAAATAATAATATAACAAAAATAAAAATTATAATAAATATTAAAAAAATGCAATTTTGTTTTAGCACTTAATAAGTACAAAAATTTAAGCCCTGGCGTAGATTGTTCATTGTTTTCTTATGTTGTATTACCACTCTGACATATTCAACACTTAATGAATAAGAGCTCTATTGACTATTGATAGGTTTGAGTCAGGGCTCTCGAATCACATTGTGTGTTGAGGGCATGATACTGAAGTTAGGGTTTTAGGGATAGACTCATAACAGATGATTAAAAAAAATCTGAAGAGTCACATAATCTGTTGAACTTAAGTATGCAAATAAAAAAAATTTCAATCTATTATTAATAACATAGCATACTCTGTTTAAATAATATTGTATACCAGTGTAGCCTAATTGATGGATGTTGCTTAGTGCTTAAATTGGAAAGAAATTGTTGGTTATTGAATTTAGACTTGATTATGGTAACTTTTGCAAAAAAATAAGACAAGAGGATTGTTATTTCAAATACTTGTTGCTAAAAATAACAAATAGTTCGAGCCCTGTTATGAACACTTTACTTAGTATTATTATATTATACTATCATAAATTAATTTTGACAAAATTGTCATATTTTATGTAAAATAATGAACTTATTACTACAGTGTGGTTGCAAGTTTTGTTTTCACAATACAATGAATAAAGCACATTAAATATTGAGTGGGGGAGGGGGGACAAGTGAATTTTTCTGTTCCAGGCCCAAACTCAGATGAGTCTTAATGTATATGATTTATTAGTTTTTTCGATGTAAACATAATACAGTTATACTGAACAGAAGATGAGGATGAAGTTTTACTTTTGATTTTTATACCTAAAATTTCTCTCCAAGTTAACTATTAATAAGTTTATTATACAGTTAATAAATACTCCCAGGTAATAAACATCTCTTTTTATTTGTACCATAATTGAATGTATGATCCCATGAGGAGCTTCAGCATCATGACATCTGGGAGCAAGAGTCAGTACCTCATTTTTATTTAGGATAGTACTAAATATATAATCTTAAATTAGAAAATTTTCTCTCATTACTCAAAGCATACAGCAATAACCTCTTGGAAAAAATTTAAATATGTATTATTAGGTAATGCATTAATTAAATGACATCTAATGAATGATATGATTTATTAATAAATCATAATTCAAATGAATCAGTAATATTTTAAAAATAAAAGAGACATATTAATTATGGATAAACTAGTTTAAAATAAAAATTTAATGATTGAAACCTAAGATCAGCCCATCTCTTTATAATTAGCTTATTAGGTAGTTTCTCTATAAGCCATCATACCATTATGATCTACCATCAAATTTAATCGGTGTATTTTTATGTAACTACAGTTGTAAATGTTAATAAATAAATTTTAAAAAACAAATGTTTTCTTTTAGTGGAATTTTATCTAATGTATTTCAATGATTAAACATTTTTTGGAACCTAAAATTTTCTCCTACAACTTGGTTTTTTAAATATATCTGTAATCTTTTCTTACACTGTTTCCATCTCTTTTTATATATAAATATAAATTATGGAAATTTATTTCAAAAAGTATATTATATTATTTCCTTTTAAGAATTAGAATAATAATAACAATAATAAAAAAAAATTTAGATCCACTCATTAGAAATTAATCTTCTTAGTTTCTATCATTTCTTGATTATATTGTTTCAGGATTATAAAGTAGAATTTAGTAGAGGGAAATCCCTCTGAATTAAATGAAATATCTCTTTTATTCTACATTATTTAATAAATATTTTATGTTGTTTTATTCATTGAGAATAAGAAGTGTTTCACTTTTCGTCTTCAGGCCAAGAAGTTTCATTTCAATACCTAAATTAAGTTTTTGATTTTCTTTTATATGATCTGCAGTTTATTTGTTTTCATTTTTAGTTTAACAAGGTATGTTAAGTCCATTAGAAAAAAAAGTACAAACCAGTAAAAATAATTTGCCTGAATAAGAAAATAAATTTTAGTAAAGGAGCTCCACAATTACAATAATTAATAATTGTGTATTATAAATGTATCTATAATGTACTGTCTAATTGAGAAATAGGTATGTCCATATGAATGTGGATTATAAAGATAAAAAAAGAACTGAGTTGATATTAGATTAAAACTTGGAGAACATTCCATTATGTTATTTTTAAAAAAATATTAATTTGAAATGATCAAATGAAGCGGCATAGGTTTAAATAATAAAGTATTGTTCATGCAGATAAAAGTTAGGAATTACCTCAGTTTAATTTATTCCTTTATCCCAATAAAAAGAAAATATTTCACAATATATTCTTTAAAATATATTTATATTTACGAAGATGTTTATATTGGAAGTGGGAAATATGAGAATTAGATTGATATTTCAAAAACTCGATATAAAATTTATACTTTTGTCACTTCCCCTATCAAATACTATAATGAATTGTGTTGAAACTATTCCTTCCTGTTTCTAAGTAGCTGAATTTCTGTTAATCTATGGGACTTATCCAAGAAGATTTTATTTTATCACCAGCTAATGAAATATATATCTATACGAACAAATGAAAATAGAACAAAGAAATTCATTTTGTATAAATCCAGATGAGCTCTTTTCGGAATTTGTTATTCTGAAAAAGACAAAACCAGTTACCTCTTAAAAATGATAGTAACCTAATTTAATAACTATTAAAAATAAATGGTTGTACATTATTTATATTATTTTCTTATATAGGCTAACAGATACATTTTTGTTAAATTTAAAAGTTTCATGAACTACTTTATCTTCATATGTTCAGCCTATATAATTGTCCATCAAAAACACTTAAAAGTATTAATTAATTTACTTATTTTCGATATTGGCTAAATGTATCAAAAGTAAATAAGGTGAAATGGGTTAGAAATTAAGAAATTTCTTTTATAATAGTATCTTTATCAAGGAATACAAACTGTTAATAATTATGCATGTAATATTATACAATGATGAAATTAAATACATAACGTTTTAAAAATAATTTTAATGTTTAAATAGTTCTTTAATTTAAAGGCAGACGTAGGAATTATCAAATTTCACTGGGAAAATTTATTAAATTTGATTACTTCCTCTTCCTCACAATAATTAAACTCAAATTATTTTTTATCTGATATGTTGTGAATACGAATGGAAAATTCTTGACTTATTTTCAATAACAAGAAAAGAAGAAAAAATTATTTACAGATTTAAAAACAGTGGCTATTAATTTTGAAACTAAATGCAGTTCAAATACATTTGGAATAGTATAATTTAATTTATATAAGTATATGTAACTTGAAAGGGACATCAATGAATTTTTGGTGTATTATGGTTTTTTAATTCATTAAAATGATGTGAGGTGAAGATTAAGGAATCTGTACTAGCCCTCATCATATTTACTATTTGAACAAGTCATGAAAAATAAGTAGTTATATTAATTTAAGCAGTTGTAATTAATTGATTATATGTGTTTGCTGAGTTCAATTCTCTTTCTCAAAAAATAAATAACATAAAAACAAATTATTTTTCGTTCAAAGTTTCATTGTAACAAACAAATATGTAAAATGACTTCATTGTTGAACATACTTTTACTTAAATGGTAACATTAATTTTAATTTGTGTAGATGTTTAGATAATAATTTGATCCCTTTATTATTTACTAGTTATTAGGGAAGTGTACAATTTATGAAAAAAAAAAATAATTAAAAAAAGAACAAAGATACGTGAAATCATAATTTTCCTCATTCCGAATTTACAGTGAAAGTGTTAAGGAAAGATCAAGGTCTCAGTAATCAGTTCCCTCCCTCCCCTCTCGAATCAAATCGGCCCCCTCCTTCCCCTTCCACTGTCAACATAACCTATCGGGTTGGAAGTGTCAAATTTTATTCCACAACATCTTGTAGTACCGGGTGGTTGGGGCCAGTGTCCAACGGTGTTTTCCGTGATATAGGGACCAACTAAGTGTATTTTTGATAGCCATGACGGATATCGCTGAGATCAAACTGTTTCTCGAAGAACATGGACAGGAGCACCTCCTTCAGTTTTGGGATAAACTTAGTAAGGACGATAGAGACGAACTTATCCAGGATATTAAAGAAATCAACATTCCTGAAGTTGTGTCTTACTTCAAGAGGTCTTCAGAAATTCTAAATGACGATCAGGAAAAACTTGACGATCGCTTGAAACCAATTCCTTCTAGTTGTTATGGATCTTATTCCAGAACCCCTGCAGATCTTCTTGCCTCTTATGAAGAACTGGGGTTGAAAGAAATTGCTGAGGGTCGGGTTGGTGTTTTACTCCAGGCTGGAGGCCAAGGTACAAGACTGGGGTCATTTGACCCAAAAGGTATGTATGATGTTGGCCTACCTTCTCATAAAAGTCTGTATCAGATTCAAGCCGAAAGAATAAGGAAACTGTGTGAAATTGCTGAAAAAAGATTTGGAAACCCGTGTATAATCACCTGGTTTATAATGACAAGTGAACATACGATGGCCCCAACTGAGGAATTCTTTGTAAAGAATAACTACTTTGGATTGGACAAGAACAATGTTATATTTTTTGAACAAGGTCTTCTGCCCTGCTTCACATTTGATGGTAAAATTATTCTTGACAAACCTCATAAAATTTCACTTGCCCCAGATGGTAACGGTGGTATATATAGAGCTTTAAGAGATAAACAAATTTTAAACATTATTGATTCTCGAGGAATTAAATATCTTCATTCTCACAGTGTTGATAACATTTTAGTGAAAGTAGCTGACCCTGTATTTATTGGGTATTGTGTTAAGAAGGGTGCAGATTGTGCTGGTAAAGTTGTAGAAAAGGCTTTCCCAGCTGAACCACTCGGAGTTGTATGCAGTGTAGATGGTAAATATCAAGTAGTTGAATACAGTGAAATAACTCATAAAACTGCTGAAATGAGAAACAATGATGGCAGATTAACTTTCTCAGCTGGCAACATATGCAACCATTTCTTCACTGCAGATTTCTTGAGAAAGATTGCCGAAAAACATGAACACGAGTTGAAACTTCATGTGGCTAAAAAGAAGATTAAGTACATTGACTCAGAAGGAAAACGCTGTGAACCAGAGAAACCTAATGGTATTAAAATTGAAAAATTCATTTTTGATGTTTTCCCCTTTTCCAAAAACCTGGTGGTTTGGGAAGTGAACCGCGAAGATGAATTTAGTGCTCTGAAAAATGGAGACTCTGCTAATAAAGATAATCCTACAACAGCACGTAAGGATGTTTATTCATTGCATAGGAGATTCATTGAAGCAGCTGGAGGGAAATTTGAGGATGGTACAGTTATATGTGAAATCTCGCCTCTTGTTTCTTATGCAGGAGAAGGTCTTGAGCCTATTGTCAGTGGCAAAGTTTTTACATCTCCCCTTTATTTAAGCGGCCCTAATGAATGACTTTTATTTAGAATAGTAACTGGCTCATGACTGTCCCTATTAAGGCAACCTGGCTGAAAACATACATTCTGTCCTCTATTCCATGTGGAAATCGTATTTTTTATGACCACCCATAAATAAAAATAAAATATTTTTATTTATAAATAAATGTACAGTTCCTACTATCATCACATGTGAGATTAATATCTATTTTTAGTTATTATAAAAGTATTTTGAGTTCAGAATAACAACAGCTTTTGGTTTAAGGGTTTGCAGATATTAATAAATTTAAGGCTTGAGTACTTAAAATGGCACATTATTATTTGCTGAAGGAGTTTTGCTTTTTTATAAAATGGCAAAATTCAATTGTATATGGAAAGTTACCATGATAAAGACACAAACTGTAAATAAAATTATGGCACTATTTGAAAATTCTATTGTACAAAGTGTTATATTTTTATATAAATTTGAAATTTTAGTGCGGTAATATATCAAACGTTTATTACTGCAACTATACCTTATTGTGATATGTATGTTCTTGTATGTTTTGTACTTAATTTGCTTAGTTTATGTTATATTTTTATTTTTTGTTTGTTATAAAAATTATTTTAATACTTAATAATTGCTTCCCATTCATATAAATATCAGTTAATGTAGCATTGTCTAGATGTTTATTACTACCCGAATGTCATATTTTTAGTGAAAATGAAGTTTTATAAATTAAGTAATAGTTTAATTTTATAAGTTTGCTACTTAAATGAGTCAAGCCTTGAAGTTTTTTGAAAGATGAAATATGTATTCGATAAATTAATTTGGTGGTTGTTTACTTACTAGTAAATGATCTTAAATTTTTTTTTAATTAAAGAAAATGTCCATAATGTACAGTTTTAACATTTGTATAGTAATTTGAATACAACAAAAGGTTGTGTACTAACCTGTTAATTACTAATGGTTATTTTTAAAAACGTTCTAGATTATGTGAAGTTAAAGCAAAACTTTATAAATATATGTTTTTACCAATAAAATATAATTGAATTTTTTAAATGTGTCTTATTGGTACCTCTGCATCATTAAATGGAAATAACACCTTATTACTTACATTACTAACCTTAGATAATATCTTCAACAAATAAATCTGTGTACACCTTAATCACATACAACAACGTTCTTTAAGGCGGATAATAAAGCAGTGCTGCCAGCCCAGAGTTTAAAGGTTTTATGTATTTTTACCAAAAATTGGTTTGAATTTAAATTTTTATTTACAATAATGAATATTTAATAATTTATTTTTAAAACAATTTGAGATATGAATAAAATTATGTTCATTTGGAAAAGTTCTTTTTCGAAATTTTATTTTCTATTCACAATCGTTAATAATTATTAAGTTTTTATTAAAAAAATTTGAGATATGAATAAAATTATGTTCATTTGGTTCACTTCTGCTTAGACATTTAATTCTTTATTCACAATAGTGAATATTTAGTAAACGTTTTACTAAAAAAAAATTGAGAAATGAATGGAATTTACCTATAGTTTTAGCTATATGAAGTAGGTGAGTAGTTAATGTTCTTATGTTTTCTACTTATTTGGAAACAGTACAGCAACCACTGCTGTTGACTTTCCCTTTCTTCAAATTTACATATCTTTTCAAACTCAAGGCTGTCGGCTAAAACCATTTCTTATTATATCTTAAGTTCCAAATTACTTTTACAAATAAATAGAATAATAAATTTTTATACTTAGAATTAAAGAAGTAAAATAATATATATATAAACTCTTATTTCCTTTGAGAAATGACTACTACTGTACCATTACTGTAGTAGGTTACTAATACACTTTCTGGTAAGGTTCAGTTGGATTTCGAATTAAACCATTTATTTCAGAAACTCATCAAGTATACTTTTACTAATGTTCGGGAATCAAGTGAAAACTTGCTATCTTCTATTTATATTATATTAAATACAAACTTGGATTTTGTTGTAAAACAATTAAAATATTAGAATATACATCTTCTCGAAATGGATGTTGCCTTTAATTAAATAATAATAATAAGAAGGAAACTCTAATTTAAAAAAAATTGAAAGTTTGAGATTTGTGGAACTACTTCAACTACGAAAATTGTGGTAAAATATTGCTCAAGAAGGTTTTTGAAGTTGCTCATAAACTACTGGGTTTGAAAATTAACCGATTTTAGTCCATGAGCCCGAGAAGAAAAAAATGTATTTACCTTCAATTTTTTATTACATTAAATCTATATATAGTTTAGAGGCAAAATTGATGGCTCTGCCATCCACGGCAAGGGAAATTAATTATAGCGGTTGTTCTAGAAATTACCAAAATAAAACAGCTTATTTTTTGTGTTATTTTCTTCCGGAAAATAGTTCAATTTTTATGAAGGCTATACAATGGAAACAGTGTAATGAGGTATTTAAAATACATACACCTGGAACTTACTTTAAAAAAAATTAAATAACTTTAAATGTTTGCTCTTTTTTCATTTAGCGCTCAATAACCTTAAAACTACTAACGGTACAACAAAAGGTAATGGAACATCTTTTAAAGTAGAGTAAATTTTATAAACTACATACCTTAATGGAACTCTTTACGTTTAATCGGTTTCCAAAGAACATTTTTTTTTTCATATAAGAAAAAAATTGATATTTTGACGAATATTATGGAAACTACTACTCGTATGAAACTATCGATTGTAAAAAACACTTATCTGGCTGCGACATGAGTGCTCCCAGACATCTGTACGTTTAATGGTTCCTGAGATACAGTTGTTCAATAATCGAGATTATTTTTCTTATAAAGAAAAATCAACATTTTGTGATTATATTCTGGTGAATATCATGGAAAGTGTTACCCTTCGAAGATAAACGTTATAAATTACTTCATATTACATTCAATTGGAGTCATAACAGTCCTACGTCTGTTTGTCTAATGGTTCCGGAGAATTAGTTTTTGATAAATCAAAAGGTTTCACCAAACAAGGTAGAATCAATATTTTGTGAATTTATGTTGTCGAATATTTTGCAAAATACTACTCCTACGAAGATAAATGTTATAATATCCTTAATAGTTCATTCAACTAGCTTCATTTTGAGTGCTAGACGTTGAATCGATATTTTGAACGTATAATAGATCGATATTTAGTAAAATAAATTCACAAAAGTTGATTTCATGTGAGACAAAAACGAAAAGGTATGAAATAGTTTGAATTTGAGTTTTGAAACGTGATTTTTTAATTTATTTCTGGGAAATTTCGGTACATCACAAGCATGGCAGATTGAGTTTTTCTCGTTAATATTACACTTAGTTTATTATGAGTTAAAAACGAAACGGTATTTAATAATTCGAAAAATAATTATTTTGTACCTTTTTGAACAGCAGCCATCTTTTATTTCTTCGAACTATAATTGGCAGAATCATCGATTTCGACTCTTATTCGTGTATAGTTTTCATATAATTAATAAAAAATTGGGATGAAATAACTTGATATTTTTTTTTTTTTCATGGACACTTACAATATAGTGAATTCAAAATTCAACTTAACGAAATACTTGCTAAGAAGCAAGGAATACCATGTAATTTAAAAATTTGAAAGTTGATTATTAGGCAGGGCCTTATACTAAAACAAATGTGATTTTTTTCACAATCGATCACTTTGGACATATTGGATTCAGTAGTATTCCAAATGTTTTAGTACAAGTTAATGATGCTTTTGAGAACGTTCAGTACCTATATTCGCTTTTTTCAATTAACATCTAATTTTCTCAACTTGATAATACTCACTACTTGCGTTAAAATTACTTTAATTGTCGTATCAATTTTATTATTTTGGGGGCAATAGTAAATGGAAAATAAAAAGTTCCCTCCTCAAAATAAAACCTTTCACCACATTGCTTTGTGAATAAAAATGTTTTTCGGGATATTTTTTTTTCATTCTAAAGTCAAACTTTTATATAGAAAAATGGCCTACATTCTCTGCAGGAAAAAAATAATACTGTTAACATGTGGGTATTAAGTTAGTGGTGAAACGTACTTAACAGGTGGAAAAAAAGTAAGTCACGTTACACCTTATTCACAGGTTCATATAATTTAAATATCATATTTAGTCTTGCTGTTATCTTTAAAACAGTTTTTGAGGAAATTGGTATCTAAATAAAATAATTTGCCAACAATTATCTATTTAAAATTTATTATTAGAGGTGATCTCATTAATAAAATTGATTACTTAAAATTTGTATTTTAAAAGTATTATGAATACAAGTAGTTATCGGTTTTGTAGTTTATATAGTTTAAAACAAAAGCACTCGAATCACTTTTCGAAAATAGCTGTCTTATAATACAACGTTGGTGTGAACTTAGGAGCTAGTAATCCTATTAAATAGTTAATTGAAAAAATATATAATATTTTCATGTAGTGAAAAATATATAATATTTTCATCTAGTGTAAAATACTAGAATACATCCTGTAAACTCTCGTTCCTTCACGAAAATCTTCTGGCATACATACCATATTCATATTGGCTGCAACTGTCTATTTATAATATACTTTAAGCTAGGTGAGTCACTATCCATGTCAAAACAATGCAAGGGTGGGTGTACTGATTATTTTACTGGTTATGTTGCTATATTTATTTTTAATCTATTCGTGATAACGGATCAATGATAAATAAACTGATTTCAGTGTGATGTTATTTAAATTTCAAATAAAAATGTAATAAGAATTCAAAAGTTAATATAGAAAAGAAAAGGCTTAGCAATAATAAAATTTACCGATACAAAAGTTAAGATATAAGGTGTTGTTCGAACACAGTTATTATTAAAACTACCATTCTAATTCTAATAAAAAATCTTTTTTAAGCTATTTATACCGTCTATTGAGGACGTTCTTAAGGCTTTAAACGACGTCACGGTCCATAGGAACAAAGCAGTAACTCTTATATTCCTTAGAAATATATAATCAACATCATACCAACTCAAACACCTCATCTACTCACCAGGGCTGTCACTCAGACTCAAATTACTCATCTACAAAGTAATACTACTACCACCACTCCTACACGGCGCACCACTACTACGCTATCTCTACCCAACAGCCCTTAAATCACTACAACAATACCAAAACAGTACACTACAGTAGATATGTCGAGGGAGATCTCTGGAAAGACGTAACATGACACACATTCATAACGAACTACAGTTAGAAACTGTACAACAACACATCACACGGAGACACATTAAATTATTTGACAGTCTCCCTGCTTCCTTCAATCCAGTATTCCAGTCTATCACTCCATCCCTCCTTCCTGGGAGGTGGCAGGGCAGGAAAGGTTCCAAAAACCCTATCAACATCCACCTTATAACTCCATCTTCTGATGCACCCCCTCTCCCTCCCATACACTTCTCCTTCGACTTCTGACTGTTTTTCTTATTATTTCACCATTATCTATCGTCTTTAGCAATTAATGTTTTTATTTTTATCTTATATGCGATACAACACGAGGAGGCCCCTCATCTCCGGACTTAAAATAGCACCTTTTTTTAGAATGGATATCTCATGTGTACAAATAAACTAACAGGTAACCTTAAAATACCTAAGGTAGTAAAAGGTAAGATCCAACACGAATTACTTTTTCTTTTGACAGTAATGCACTTATTAATTAACTTTTTTATTTCTGTTTTTTTAAAGGGATCGGAAAAAAAATAGAAATATAACTTTATCAGAAATCCTATAGATTTATGTTTTCTCTAATAATAAATACATTTTTAAAAAACCTCAAATTGATAGTTCAAATTCTCGAATTTCTTTACAATTGTGAGAGAGGACAATGTTTCTACGGGTGATGCTAGTAACATCAGTTCCAAGATTTTAGAATACATTTTAATATTTTAATAAAGTTTATTTATCATTTTAGAACAAAATTCACTCGAGAGTCGTTTTGAAAAGCCGGTCTATTCGTCTGTATGTATATTTTCGTTTTCAAAAACCGCTCCACTCGCTTTTACTAACTGTTTTCAAGATAAAATAAGAAAGACGGTAATCAGGTGGGCAAGAGCATTCTACTATGAGAACATTACACACACACACACACACACACACACACACACACACACACACACAAGAATCCCACACACACATAAGTACGGGCCTATCTGTGTCTTTTGAAGATTTCCACCGACCCTCGTAAAAAAAAAAAAAAAATTAAAAAAACACACACAGAAGACACAGTAAAGTATATATATTATATTTCATGTATTATATATGTATGTACATACATTATATAAGTAAATAATGTTATTATTTTTAATAAAGGGCATTAAAAAAAAAGAAAAAGCCGGGCGTGATTTCCTCTAATTATTTTTGGTGTTATGATATCTTTAGAGATTGTAAAAGAGTTGTGTGTGTTAAGGAATGCGGACCAGGAGGTCTAGACCTATCTAACAGAGGTAGATAGACAAGGTCCAACCCATCTAAAGGCGCTCACCCTAGTGCTGGGCTAAGAATAAAATTGGACCATTTTAAAATTAAATGGTACCCCTCTACCCCAATTATTATAAATAAAGTCTATAAATAAACAAATAAGATTGTTGGCAATAGCTGCATGCATAACCCAAGTGAACTATCTCACTGCTGTATAGAGAGGAGGTAAAAAAAAAAGTTAAAAAAAATATATTTGCGTATGCGTACACGAAAGTAGCGGGTATAATTTGATGAAATTGATATAGGACCATGAGAGATCAGTCTGTATAATCTCCGAAAACTTCATCAAAATCAAGGAGGCATAATGCCCGTTTCGTGTATTTGGCTATAGACTGAGATACGCGAAAACAAAGTTCTGTCTTAATGTCTTAAGTATAAAATTCGAATGGAAATTTCTTTTTTTTTCATTAGCTTTCAGTAGTGGGGAAGAAAAAAGAATTCTAATTCTCACAAATGGACAATGAATGAAGGTTGTTCCTTGTTGCGTTCACTCAACTCGGCTAATGTTGCCTTGGGTGTAATGGACTGTCTGCTAAGATCGAGACTGAATTGAAATCATTAATGAATTGTTTCATTCTATTCATCTTTGGTATCTCCAGGTGCTCTGATGTCTCGGTATGCGGGGTAAGGTTGGATCAGTATGTTCTGTTGTAAAGAGCTTATAATTATCTATTTTTGTTCTACTCGTAAAATATTTTAATGTTTAACCAAGGAACTTATTATTTTTTGTTTCAAAATTTGATATAATGTTTGAGTCAATAATTTAAATATTATAAATTTACCACAAAAAATATTTGATGTGTCCAATGTAAAATGTGTTGTCACTTTCCTTTTATTAGTCTGATAATTTTTTCTTTTTGTGTTAGTTTATCAGACAATTTAATTATCTCTAATACTTATTTTAGAAGATGTATAATTTTTGAATTAGTTGAAGAATTAACAAAATGTGAAGGAAATTCAATGGGAACCTGCACAGATTACATTTAAAATTAAGTTCCAATACGCTGTATATTTTCAATACTGACCGATTCCGACTTTTCATTTCATATTTTCATACATGGGAAATTTAATCATCTTTCACATGATAATGTATCAAATTTATTAAGGATATATACAATTTGAGTTAGTACTCTGTTAAAGTATAGTATACTGTTTGTCATTTACTTTTTTACTTGATTTTTCTGGTAGAATTCTAAATGAGTGATTGTGAAGGAATGGTGACAGTTTCATAAGTAAGAGGATATTTTTGATATCAACCTGTGGGTGAACCAAATTTTCACCTCATATATGATATTGTAAAATTATTTATAATTTCACCATTTTGTCAATATTGGAGCTTATAATTAGTTCATGCACAGGTAAATAAGAGAAAACATATTTTTTTACAAAATTGTCACTTGTAATCCTCGGCGTCTCATTCTAGTAAATATGAAAAGCTAAGCGATTTATCAGTTTTAGGGATGATCGTAGCCAATACATTGAACAAACAACCATAGCCAAATAACCTCTTTTTAATGCTTAAGCTTGTTTAAAAGTTAAAATACTTCCCTTACCTCTTCATGATGTTTCAAGAGGAAATGTAAATTAAGGGTAAGGAGGCTTGTTGATCTAACATGTTCAGTGCCACCATCCTATCTCAATCCTTTATCGAGATATGATTTGTTAAAGGGTTTGCTTGGGAAATTTCGTTTTCGCTATAAAACTCCAATTTCCAAATTTTCGGACTGAAGATTTCCTAATTTTTTTTCATTATTTTTTGGATCAAAGATTATTAGGAAAGCAGGAACCAATTTTTATGAAAATATCGCCTCGCTAGTCGATTAGATTAACCAAACTAAAGTTAATAAGGAAAGGTAATAAGTAAAAATAGATTATTTCCAGAAATACTCGGTAGAATCTATCACAATGAATTTGTCAGTTGTTGGTATCTAATGTTTTTTGAATATAAAAAAAATATTCATTTTTGGCTACTATGATCACATAATGAATATTATACTAACTACTATCCATTACCTCTAGATTGTGTAAATCAACTATCCTTTTAGCCAAATAGTAAAAAATGGGTGTATAACTTAAAAAAACTACGGAGATTGCTAAAATTGAAGTTGCTTTAATATTACCACATTGTTATAACCATCCCCACCCCATTAAAATAAATTATTTGCAGTAGTAATCTACTTTTCGAAACATATTTCGGAGAAAAACCCAGATATGCGATCGCAAATCTAGAACAATAATAAAACTGGATATTCGTATTGCCGGAGTTGAAAACATCAAGATCTTTCTTCGAAAATGCTTTCCGTGTTATTCTATCGAGTTAATACGGTATTATTTATTTTTACTTATTAACATTGCTGCTAGAATTGGCTAACGAATCAATATTTTCCTATCAAAAATTTCCAATGTTATTAAAAATTCTTCGAGGATTCCGAAAATGGTAACAAAACTCCATATATCAGAAGTTGTAGTAGAAAAAAATGAAAAAATATGTTGGGAAAAAACAAGTGATTTTCTTGGAAACCATTTTTAAAAATCATATCTTGACAACAAATTGAAATTGAAAGATGAGTTCGGTGGCTTCGAACTACATTTTGAGTAACTTATTCCCCCTTAATTATTGAAAAATGTAAATCTTTAATTAAATTTCCTCGTTAAATAACCTATATGTCGTCAAAAATTATAAGGGAGTCGTTATTAGGCAGGTAGACAACTATTAAGTACACGTCTTTTAAGAGGGTTTCTATAGAATAATTATATATAGGCTAAAGGGCAAAAATGATAACTCAATATTTTTTTAATGATAAATTTATTGGTTCTTAAACATTTTAATTGAGTTTTATAGCAAACATATTATATATAATTCTAGATTTCAAATTATTCTCGTATTCGTCTAAGTCAAGTAATACATTAAGAGGTAAAATTACATTTGTAAAAACTAAAATATTCTTTTCTCATCATGGGCAAAGCTATCTTTTATTATAATATGTCTGTTCTTATATAAAATAAATTATATCCAATTTATGTCTCAAAACCCTCATTATTTCTTTAAAAGTCCAACGTTTCGGCCAATTCCGCCATCCTCAAAGGCAATCTATCACAAAACAGTTGTTATTATATACTGATTATTAACAACTTTAACAAACCCCATTATTATTAATAAAATAGCATACCTTAAATACCAATTTTCACTCCCTTAAAATACTTTTTGCAGGCTATTCTAACCAGGCCACCAATTTTAGTCAAAATTACCTTATGAGACAGTAAAACATTAGAGAATCATAATCATTTAATAAGCTATCCTTGTCTTATATTAAGTTATTTACCTATTTTGTCACTCTTCATATTAATATTAACACTTTTAATTACAATCAATTTAACAATATTATACTTATCACAAAAATATTTGTAACCTTCCTTACGTTATGGTCAAACATATAATTTATTTATTTCAACTGCATTTTTGTTGTATTATTGTCAAATGCAACGTCATTTTATTCCAATTTAATCTTAAATTTCACTCAACTGTTTTTAACAAATATTTATAAATAAATGTTATTATTCCCATGAAGAGTAATAGTAATCACAAAATAAATGAAAACAAAGTACCTTACATTTTTTCCGTATAATACAATATATTTAGGACCATATTAACTGTTTTATTTAGTGTGTGATGTATTTAATTTTTCATAAATAATTGTCGTAAAGTAATAATTCCTTTTGTTAAAAAACTTTCCAATAGGAAACTGGTTTTCTTTTTCATTTTATTCCGTCTTATCTTTTTGTTCTCAACTGGTTGTCCCTGGAATTTAATCTTATAGGATCGCTTTGTAAAAACTGAAGTCTATACTTTCATTTTATTCTCTTGTTGTATTTTTCTATGAATTTATAAATCACTATTATTATTATTATTATTGTTTCCTTCGTTCTTTTAAAATATAATTTTGTTTGTGTATCTCCTCTAAATGTCTTATTATATCGTTGATTAAAATAGGTATTAATAGTGATTAAAATAAGTCCCTGCGTTCTTATGTAAGATGTATATTGAGCATTCAGTTGTGTTGCTAAATATTACTTATAAGACACAACCAAAAAAAAAATTATTATCAGTTTATATTAAGATAATATTAACTATGATTTGTTTCCTTGAAATGATTTATGGCATTTAAATATTGCTCTTCCTTAACAACTCAGCCTTGAGCCATCGCAAACTCCCCCTAGCGACAAAGGCTCGAGGACGGCCTATACCATGTTGCCGTTAACCAGACCAGGAATGAGGTAAGATCCAGAAAGGGTGTGGCAGCTACTAGCGGTACGGGCTCTGACCCCTAGCCGAAGGACGACAGCTTGCTTGATCCGTTAGTTCTTTGTTTGTGGCTCATTTTCAAGGGCAACTTTCACGCCTCCTGGTGACCGGAGACTTTAACGCCTTCCTTCTATAGCCTGCATTCAGGAAACAGTTTTCATATGCAGCCTTAATGGAAGGTGCAGCCAAATTATGCATGGTTGTCTAATAGACTTATTAACCTAACTTCTCGAAATTTCTTCTTCTAATTAATTAAGGAAATGAAGAAAAAAAAATCAAAAAAATCGAATACAATAAAAAACTTTAAGTTGTAAAAAAAGTGAAATACGAATAATTGTAAACTTTTTTAAAATAAAATAAATAACTTATTGAAGTAGTAGGAGAAAGAAGGGTACATATACGCATAGAAAGAATCTAGAATCCAGCTCCTTTATCATTTATACTGTTTACTTGATCAATTTTAAAGTGATGTTTCGATCCATGCGAACAACAAATTTTACAACCCGTTGTTATGGGCCCTTCATGAGAAGAACTTGTAATTTGTTTTATTCATTTGAAAATTTATTTTTATTAAATAGTAGCATTTATTAATGATACTTTAATTTCTTAGTGTATATAAAAATAATAATTAATAAATTTGCCCCTTTCACTTTTATTGGAAACTCTGCTAAAGTCATAAGTCACATTTTTTTTAAAAAATATTTCTTACCCCTAACCCACTCCTACATATCTGTGCTCCCTTGTTCCTTCCTTATTCCTCTTCTGGACACTGTATAGTTTTCAGCATATTAATTTTAACTCATCTATATTACTGTGTAGCTTTTATCTATTGTAGTATATTGTTTAATTTTGATATTTCCCTGAATAAAATATTACTTTATACCCAAATTAATTGTAATTCGAATGTTTCGCTGGATTGAATTGAGTGGAATATATTTGAAGTAAAATTAAGTATGGCGAACAAGTTGAAAATATAACCTTTATTCTTGAATTGATTGTATAACAAATTGTTATGTGTGATTAAGCCTAAGGCTTGTACAACTAGGTTAGTGGAATTGATTTAAATAGTTACATGAAATAATAAATAATAAATCATAGGTTACTTGGTGCTTGATTTGATATCAATAGAACTTGAAGACTGGCTCTTCTATTCTATTATGCTGGTTCCTCTCTTATGCTCTGTCCTCTCCCTCATTCTGCCTTCTGTCCCTCCGCCTGAGCGTAGTGAAAGTATTCACTCATGGTGAATTGTGGATCTCAGCCAGAAAATAATATGGCTCTAGAGACGCTGTTCACTCTTTTCTCTACTGTAGAGGCCAAAATGGCAACCAAAGCCTCCTGCTTCAAATATCTACCACTAGATGACCATATCTGGAATTCTAATTCAAATACGAAGGAGGGGGGAACACCTTCCTCAAACACATATTTCAAACAATTTCTTACTCTTTGCGTCATATATATCGTTTAGTTTCGTTTCATTATGTTATTTTAATTTGATTTAATTATTTATTTTTTAGACATTACTTACATTTTTATGATGCTTACTCAATTACTCATCATTTAAATTTTCTTCCTTACCTTTCATTATGTTTATTTCTATATTTACTTGAACACTGCCATCTTTAACTCTACAAAATTATATTTTATCTTCTATTAGTATCAAGGTACTTAAGGTACTTATTGACATATATGTTTCCAAGTTTGTTCATTATTATTTTTATGGTCTCTGAAGTAAGGTTGTTGGCTCTTTTGTTTTTCAGGCATGATAAAGGCCTAGAAACCCTTTGAAAAGTCGGGAAAAATAAATAAGTTTATTAATTAATTAATGGAGAAGTTTGTCGGAGGGTGCGGTCAGCAAAGAACAACATAAATAAACAAAACCATGTTTATTTATGTTGTTCTTTGCTGGCCGCACCCCCCGACAAACTTCTCCAATCATTAATCTACGGTCAACTATCTACACCTCATAAATAAGTTTAGTTTATTTGTGTCTTTTTGCTGACCGCACACCCAACCATCTTTTCCTCATATGTTTCTACGGGGAACTATTAACGCCTTATGATAAAAATACAAAATTATAGATTTGGTAACTGTGTTAAAAGATGTGCTGTTATACAAAAGACAAAATAAGAAACCAAAGATCAGACACAGCTACCAGTTTCTAAATATCAAGAAAATATTCTGTCTAAACCTTCAAGAGTCCAGTCTAAAATTAATACAATGTCAAAATTTTTCTCTTGCGTTGCATAAATATTTTCTGAAGTAGATTGACAGCTATTTAAATTACACGAACATTCATAAGGCCAATGTGGTCGTAACTTCAATCTGGTAAAAAGTGAAGGAAATGTAAAGGATGGAGACTGTCATACTTAGTTAGAAGTTCTCATGATTAAAACGTCTCGCCAAAACTTATCGCCATTTGAGTAGATGGGTGCCGGAACATTGATTTCCTTTTGTCCAAAGACTCTTTGGAATAAAAACTATGTTAATGCTATAAAAACCGTATTCAATGATGATAAAATTATTGGGCATCTGCTTTTGCTTTCGATTTGTAGGTAATGCTGATTCACATATGGCTGTTTGGAACTAAGGAACGCTCTATATATTTAAACATACGATTTCTTCATATGAGAGCAGGTGCGGTGATGAAAATGTTTGATTGGTCCTATCACAAGATTACGAAAAAACAAAATAGGTTTGGGACTAATCAGAGTATGAATTATATAATAATTATTGTTTCTTTTGCATTTAAATTGGATATATATCTTATAGATATTCAATTTAATTTATAAATTGCCAACTTTTTAAAAATTGTCTGTGACTTTAATAAATTTTAACTCGTTGCCTTTAAGAACATTAATCAATAAAACAAACTCATAAGTGAATTTATTTATTGACCTGTTTCAAACGGTGGTTAATTAATAAAATATTATTTAGCAAAAATAATTTTTAAATGAAAACCTAAACAAGTATTTCTGATATATGAACTATTAAAAATAAAAATCTTTTTTAATTTTATGAAGATTTCAATACTTTTTCAATTTATGTTAAGATTTTAAAAAATAATTCTATTATTTCTAACTGATGTTTACTGTTGCTACAGTTTACAAAGGTGACAAAAAAATTTTTTTTTTGTTTATATTTTAACAATTTTGATTCTATATATCGTTTTATAATCAGATCATTCAAAAACTTTCGTTTTGTAGAAATTGGAATGGTATTTTGGATTATGAAGTTTTTTCCCTAAAGTAGATAAAAGTTACTATAATTTTAAATTAATTAGAAATCTGAACGGCCATTACTTTCCAAGCATATTTAATATATTTAAACATTGACCATTTCCCCCCAAAAGTTAAAAATTGTCTCTTATTTTGTTAAATATTGTTAAAAATATTTGTTCTGCAAAAACAGTCTTGTTTAATTAATTAATAAATTTAATTATATCCCATTTTCAGCTCATAAGAGAATGGTTAGACTCATTGGTTCGCTTAAAATAGCAGATAATAAAAAAAAAAAAAAAATGAAATGTTGAACTTGTGAGAGAAAAAAATTAGAAAACAACTTTTCAATTTGTTGAATTTAAGAGAAAAAAATATCAAGTTGTAATTATTAATTTAATTTAAATTAAATTATAATGAATATAAAATTCATTATAATAGCCGGGTATAGAAAATATAAATAATTTATTTACTTTAATTTTTCCTAAGTTGTCCTAAAACTTCTACTGAAGTCTTACGCAGCCATATTTATTTTATATACATTATATTAAAACATAATAATCACCACTCTAGACACATTTTTTTAAATTTTGAGTAGAATCATTTTTAAAAAAATTCTTAACAACGCATTTTTTTCATATTGAAAGTGTTGTTTTTACAAAATATCTCTGCTTTGCTTTGAAAGTGGCTCAACAAAAAAATATATTTTTTTTTTATGGCAAAGATAACTTCAGGATAGCAAACCTAATCAATAGTACTAAATTTGGAATAAAAAATAAAATATAATTTTTTTTAAAAATTTAAGCGATTTAAATATCAAAAACATCATTTAAAGGTTTAAATAATCAATGTAATTATTATTAGCATTCGTTCTATTAATTACTTTATTGCATTTAGAACCTGAAAGATCCATAACTTTCTATAAAACAAAATAGGACTCAAGATTTATGCTACCATAGTTTTCCCTTGTGAAGAGAGCTAAGTTATTAATTATACACTCTATAATATGTTTTATGTTTCTTTATATGTTCTACACATAGTAATTAAAATATTAACTATAGGTAACGTGAGCCAATCCAGCTACATATTCATTTTCAAAATTATATTAAAACACTCTTACACCATTTCGCCCTTGTTATTGAAACCGAAACATGTGAGGTTGAAGAAGTGGGAGGGATCATGTAATAGCGAACATAATTTCATGTTTCAATGGTAACGGATTGATTTCAGGGCTCTATTCAACTCGTTCTCTTCACGCTCTACCTGTTCTGATATTTTTGGAACATTTCGTAACCCTCCGGTCTGAAATGCTGTGGTTCGAAAAAAAAATTTTTTTTAATCGTTCTTTAGTAAAGTCAAACGTAATCCCATACCTAAAAGAAAGAAATAAATAACGGCGGTCACCACGAATTTCGGGTCTGGGCTCTATATGTCAAATTTCTTTTCCCAATAATAGAATAATGTTTAAACAAAATAAATTTAATCCAATTTAAGCCTCAAAACAATCTATATTCCTTATAAGTCCAACGTTTTGGCCAACTATGCCGTCCTTAAGGACAATCTTAAATACAAATTTATCACCACAAACACCTTATGCTGGCTATTCTGCCCAGGTCAATAATTTCAGTCAAAATTATCCTGTTCTGTCAATTCTTCGTATTTAACATTTAAACTTTTAATCACAGTCAATTTATACTATTATACTTTATCACAGTACATTGTTGTGATTAAAAGTTTTAATGTTAATGTGAAGAATTGACAGAACAGGGTAATTTTCATATCGTGATAAATTTGTATTTAAGATTGTCCTTGGTGATGGCCAAAAGTTCAAATTATAAAGGAATATAGATTGTTTTGAGACTTAAATTAGATTAAATTTATTTTATTTAAATAACAATAACCAGTCTCAAGAAAGTGAAAAGATTTTATATAAAATAGAATAATGGTTTTAACAAATAAAGTTTGGAGCGCGGATTGTACTGCTCAGGAGTCTTTCTTGATGTAGAACAGGCTTTTGATCGAGTCTGGCACCTCCTGCCTCCTACATACTTCCTCATTATCCGTTCTTATCTCTCCGACAGATTATTTCAAGTATATTACAACGGCGCTTATTCATCCCTATTCCGTCAGTCTGCTGGTGTACCTCAGGGTAGTAACCTTGGCCCTATCCTTTATACAGTTTTCACAGATGACATCCCAACCCATCCTAACATTATCCTCACCACGTATGCCGATGACACATGTCTATTGTCAGTGAACAATGATCCTTACATTGTATCCCAAACCCTCCAATCCCACATCACCACCATTGAGAATGGTGCCAAAACTGGAGGATTAAAATTAATTCTAATAAATTCGACGTGAACCCATGACCTCTTGCCCTACAGTATTCTTTAATAATACCCCACTTATTCCTGTCGAACAGATCCGTTACTTAGGACTACATCTCGACAAACGACTGACATGGAATCCTCATACAAGACTAAAAAGACAAGAAACTGCTCGTAGATTCCGACTATTGCAACATTTACTAGACAAACGGTCTAAATTGCCAATCCATTACAAAAGACTGATCTACATGACTATTATAAGGCCTATCTGGACATACGGAGTTGAGCTTTGGGGCTCCACTAAACCATCAAATTCCTCCAGAATCCAATCCTTACAGTCAAAAATCCTTCGTAAAATCCTTAATGCTTCTTACTTTGTCACAAATCAAGTCATCCATCAGGACCTCAATGTTCCATATGTTGTCTCGAGATCTTCTCCTCTATAAATGTTATTGTCATGTCACTATGTCACCTACAGCAAATTTACTTGTTGTATATATGTGTATACAGTTGTAAATAACAATAATAAATTATTAAAAAAAAACAAATAAAGTTTACTTCTGTAGAAAGGAGAAAGATCAAGCATAATGTATGGCACTTTCTCACATTTTAGCAATTAATTCTAAAACTACATCCCCAACAGAATATCTTGTTTACCTGTTATTCTTGTGTATGTGTAGCAGATTGATTTATTGTTATATAACGTTTCATTTCAATCCCCCCCCCAAAAAAAATTAAAATAAAAACAACTAATAGTTAATGCAATAAATGCTGCCTAAGCAAGACTGCATATTGATATTTTTGATTTTTATTTTAAATTTAGTTTCGCCTATAGCTCAGAAGGTCAATAGCTACAAGAAATCTTTTTTAAAGATAATTATTTAATTTAAATAAATTTTTTTGTCAATAATCAAGTTTTTTTTTGGTATTTTTCTGAAAATTCCTTGAAAATAACAATTTTCGTTTTAAAAAATAATAATTTATTTTATTCGGGAATTTGAGTAGAATGACTATGTAAAATTTATTTTATCGTTTTCGGTAGTCCTCAATTCTTCCAAATAGGTACGAATTAGATCCATTCTTGTAACATATGTTTGACAGTTTGGAGTGTATTATTACAATTTTGGCACATAAGAGCTTCGAAACCCTGAAGAGGAACCCATATAAATTAGCACACAGTTTAGAAGGCATCGAGCGATGTATAATTGTCATGCTTTCCAACATATGATTTTAAATCACATATTAGTTACTTACTTCATGAAATAATTAATAGCGTTTTATGCATCATGACTGATAATTTATTCAATTATTTTGTATAACTACATGAAAAGTATTGATACTTTTAATAAGTATATTAAAAGTATTAATTATATGAAAATATTTAATCCCCCCCTCAGAGGTATCGAAGTCTCCATGTGCCTAAATAGCAATTCTGCACCTTAATCCATCAAATATATATTACAAGAATGGACCCAATCCGAGCCTAATTGACAGAGTACCGAAAATGTTAAAAGAAAGAGAGGCGGCACTCAGCCACTTACATCACCCCTCCCCCATGATGTGATTTCTAACGGTAGTCCCGTGGAGGGTGAGAAACAGGTATAGGGAGGTTGGTTTTTGTGGGTAAAAATCCTACACACGGATAGGTACGAGCCTATTCGTGTCTTTTGAAGATTTCATCTACCCTCGTAAAACTCACACACACACATAAGGGGTATTCATGATGTTGTGTTAAATGTTATATGTTTTACCATGTTAAATGTTATAACTATAGGATTGTGAGCAGCCCTATTTGAAGTCATGTTAAACGTTAAATGCATAAGAGCCCCTAGCGGATTTTCTCAGCAACTTGTTGTATAAGCCTTTATGTTTATAACCTTCCTTCCAGACCCTCATGTTATTGTTTACTTCAGTTTTGATTTAAGTAATTAATTAAAACATGCCTAGAGTGAGTGAAAAGTGGAATTTGTGTGAAAGTTTAGCTTATGAGTGTCTTATTGATCTTCAAACTTGTGAAGAAGAGAATGAAGATGAGCTAATTGACAACTGTATTGAAAGTCACAACAACTAATATGGCGGCGATCTCAACTGGTCTATTGTGTGACGTCATTCTCCATTTAACAGACTCTCAGCCATGTTAAATGTTATTTCGTTTTACCACGGCAAAAGAAGGCAATTTTTTTCGATTTAACACGAGTTTTTCCATTTAACACGCTTTAACATAGATCATGAATACCCCTATAGTCTGTCCTGAAACGTTAGGTAAAAAAAGGTATGTCCATCCGCATTCCATGATATACCCTCACTATTTTATTTCTACTTTGTACCTCCCCCTGCTCTCCCCTGCCTAGGCCCATGGTTAGGATGATTAAGGAGTTTGGAATGAAAGGAAGCATATCTATCTCGAGTCAAATCTGCAACGAAAGGATCTCAAGGTCTTTGTGGATGAGTTTATTTGTGACCTAATAAGGAGCATCAAGGATATTACGGAGGGTTTTGGATTGTAAGGATTGGATGCGGGAGGAATTTGATGGATTGATGATTTGACAAATATATAAACTGGCAAAAATCGGACTCTATTCCGTTAATTTGAATTTGAACTATGATTAAATTTATTTATAATTGTTTACTTATAAAAATTACTTATTTAGAGTCACTTCTTATTACCCTCAAATTTAAAATATGTATAATTTGTTGTTACCATTAGAAAGGAAGAAAGGTCGTCTATCTAAGGTCGTATAGCACCAAAACTTTTAAATTTGTTTTTCAATATTATATTAATTTTGTTGTTAAATTTATTTCCTTTATATTTTTAATTATCTTATAAAAATTAATAATAATTTTTCCCCACCTATTTGATGATTTCCAATGATAAAATAATGTAAATGTGAGATTAACAGTTTTATTAATTTTGTTTGTTTGTTTTAGATTTGTATAAAAGGTTTTTATTTTCATGCAATTCGAATTGAATTTTTTTTAAATTTATTTAATTTAATTTTTTTTTCTACTTTTTATATTAATTTTATTCTTAAGTTTATTTACTTTGTATTTCTAATTTTATTTAATTGATTAAAATTTTTTATCTACTCATTTAATGATTTCCAATGATCAACATAGCGGCAACTCTTGCTACAACGTCTCATTGCAGTTAACTTGTATTGGGCTGAGAGTAGGAAAATGGCTTAATAGCCCTTGTGGCGATGGAAAAAAAAAAAAAAAAAAAAAAAACCTTTTGTAGAGAAACAAGAATGATGGTTTGAAAAGAAGAATCTATCATAATATTTGAAAGACAATTATATATATTATTACATACATGTTTATATTATCTGAAAAGCTTTTTTTAATTTTTCCATTTTTCATGTTGATGTGTATTGTTGAAAATACTAATAAATCCTCAACAAAATAAAAATTTCACTTGCCTCACTTGCTGAGAATATATTTGCTTATACTTTTCACAGTTCAATTAAAACATAATGACTTTTGCTTAATGTGACCTAATTCAAATATTTTGGTACCGTTATACAGAATATTTGTCTTCCTTTCTGTTGGTAACAATAAAGTATTTGCTGGATATGCACAATTGTTTTACAAGTTTTAACTATCTTTCTTTGTAAAAAGTTAAGGTCATAGACCGAGCTTGCATTGACTTTTATGTTTAATGTCACTACAAACTTTTCAAAAATTCAGATCTGGAGAGAATGATAACGAACATACCATCCCTTGTCTTTCGGCTACTGCTGATGTGGGAGCAAAAAGCCAACCCTGTCTTAATGCTTAAGGTAATCACTTCAAATCAAATTTAATATGAATGTGAATGTTTAAATTTGATCAATAAACTAGATAGTATACATATTAATATATTTATATAACCTAAATGATTCATAACAATGCAAATATTTAGTCGTAAATATCTCCAAGTAAAGCGTTGATTTTTGATAAAGCGTTAATCTTCACAGGAATCTTTTTTTATTCTTTTGAGATCTTTAATTTATATTTGCACTTAGAACACTTAGAACCCTGAAAGAACTTGTATACATCTATGTACACCCATTTAGAAATTAGATGTTTTATACCAGAGGCATGTTATAGAGTTGTGACTGATAAGATCTGTTGGTCAAGAAGCGAGGGGCAACTTGGGAGGAGTCTCGTATTGGCACTCCTCTCACTGACCAAACCAACGCTGACCTCAATCATTCAGGGCATTGCATATTATCCCAGCCAAATTCTTTATATTATCACTATCACAATTAATACACTATTAAGGGTGAGAAACAGACTTATGATCGATTATATGATCGACAAGAAACGAACAGAATTAGAAAAAATAAGGTCCAGGGGTAGATTAATACAAGACCCAAGTTTTATATTGTTATACTTTTTTATGATTCTTTGAATTTTAAAAATATAATGGTATTTACTCATTTATCACTTTCTCAACAATCGAATAAGTATGGAAATAGGTTAAAAATTATTTTTCTTTTTTGCCATACTCACTCACAATCGCCCCCCCCCGAGCATTTGTGAGGCCCGTCAGCCAATGGGTGGCACACAAAAATAGGCGTAGGAGTGACGGACCCATCCTATGAAAACCACGTCAAGATACGCGCGATGTATTTCTTAAGTACATCTTAGGACCTCCACGGTCTGTCGCGCCAATGAAAAAATAAAATTTAGGGAGATGATCCAATGAAAAGGCTAACCTTTCGATTATTAGTATCCGAGTAGCCTACCGACACAACCATCATTAAATTAACGTTTGGTATTTCTTTATTTCATTATTCCATTTTCCTCTCTAATGTAAATTAGTGAAGAAGAAAATCCTCTGGTATCTAACTTTGCTTCTTCTATTTCTAACAATCCTCCGAGGCGCCTAAAAAGAAGATGGCCTCGAGACCTTCTAGTGTAGAAATATTTTTATATTATAGAGTGCTACCAATGGGCAGTTTCTCTGCATGCCTGTACCACTCACTCACTAGATATATTTTTATGTAAATACAGGCAATAAATAAATAATAATAAATCTGTGCAATATAATAAAAAGCAATATTTCATGAGGAAATTACAAATTTATTAACTTTATTTTTTGAAATTGTGAATTAATTTTAAAGTTATCAGACTCTTAGGAATTATTAGACTTACAGATATCTATTAACAATCAAATTGAAAATTGTTAAATTTGTTATGAAGTAGTTTATAATAAATATTTTGGTAGGAGTAGTGAAAAAAAAACTCTAATTTATACAAATGCCCTATAAAGTAGTTTATAATAACGATTTTCTTCGGGTTAGTTTTGATACAGTTTTTCATAATCAAAACGATTTGTCTAAACTAATAAAGATCTAGAAATTTCGATGTGTTTTGAAGGTACCACTTAAAGTTCACCATGGAATCTCAGTTTCATCTTATAGTAGTCTAAATACGTTGATTAAAAAAATTTCGATCTTTACCTGATTTTTTTCCAAGTTCTGTTCTAATTTTACTGGACTAACTTTATTTCTTCCAGTGGTGTTAAAACGAATAGTGTGTACTAATACCGCCTATATGAGCTGTTGAAGGTAAAAGTGGTGTAAGTAATTCTGCTCTCATAAAACTAACCTATTTAATTAATAACTGAGAAGATTAATTTTAGGTGCTCTCAAATAGTAAAATATTTTTGTGACTGACTAGTTTTAAAAGAAAAACTATTCTTCCTTATTAAAAAGATTATTCAACTTTCCAAAAAGTTTTTATTAGCTCAACAATCTGGATTTGACTTATGCCACCACATTTACTGTCAACGGTTCATGTTCATCATGTTCAGTTGAAGACTACTCCAACGAAGTTGCCGAAAACTAATTAATTAGCCTCAGGTTTTTTTTTTCTTTTTTTTTCAGTTCTATTATTTTAGATATCTTTCTTTTTTGAAGCCAGTTGCGGAGGAAGTTCAGCCCGCTGAGTTTCAATTATTCAGGATTTAGTATTTAATTTGAAATGATACAAAAAATATAAACAAAAACAATGTTTACAATCTATAAAATTAAATTAAATACTAGATGGTGGCTAAGATTTGAAAAATGATCATCATCACTGGAGGCGGCCCCAATCTCTGATCGGCCAAGGACGTCTAAATCAGGATAGCAGGACTTTCTTTCCAAGTGAACGTACCTACGGGGATCAAAACATTCCTCTGTCTCGAGGGCTCGTGAAAGGCTATAGCTTGATATGGTTATATATATATATATATTTATAAGCTTATGAATTGTGGAATTAAAATTAATATTTGACTATTTATAAGTTCAGCGTCTATCTCTGGCTGAAAAGTATTTTATTTTTTTACCAATACATTTTAAGTAGATACACTTTAGCATAATTTAGGTGAATTAGAGAACTCCTAAATACATGGAACATGTTTATGATATTGGGAAGAACAAACAAAAAAAGCAGAAAGACAGTCTGCACTACTACTTTACCAAAATCTTTTCCACCAAATATACATTAGGATACTTCACTTTAAAATTTTCCAGGATGGACGCCATCCTTTAGCGAAATCTGCTTTATGTTCAAACGTTCATGTTTAAATTCAAACAAAATCGCCGACTTGAAACTTTTCTAGTTTTTGACTCAATAATGTATATCCGCTTTTATTACAATAGACAGTATCTAATAAACGGTTTTCAATTTGTTTACCGATAACAAAAAGTTTTATCTTGAACGTCTTATGTTTTGCACTGTTGTATCTTTTAACTCGATTTTCATATTTTTTAATCCATTTATATGTATATAGCTTTGAGACTGAATTGCTTCCACATTTTATTGTTTATCATTTTTATTAATTGCTCTATATTACCTCTTGTTGATTGGGATGCCAGTATAATTGCCTTCAGCAATTATCCAAATTTATATATATTTATTAATTAAGATTATTTGAGTCCCCTACAAAACTATTACAATTATTGAATTCCATTCAAAAGGATTTTGTGTTTACTAGTTTACCAATTATAAATCTTTATATTTATAAAATATTGTTACCTATATAAACATAAATAATATAATTAGAACAGGGTAACATGATCATATAGTAATATAAAAGCATTGATTTACATTTAATACATGATTTAATGATGCAGTTAAATATGGTTAGCAACAAAATATTAATTAGTTTACAAATTATTATCTAATATGTCTATTAATGACTGAATCCATGGTGAATGTTGCTGAAATCAGCCGTCCAGTTCCCAATCTGAAGAACTCATCTTTCCTCTGCTCTTCATACAGAATTCCTCTGGTCCAAGTCCATCCTTCCTTTGCTGGCGCCCATTTCCTAGTCCCCATTTCTCTTGTTGTGTAGGTTGGTCTTAGGGGCATAACCCTTTTGGAATATAATTCCTTATTGGCTATCATTAACCACGCCCACGAAGAACAAGTCACAAGGCATCTATTATACCGCTGGGAAAGGTCCCTTTATGTTGACAGGTGTCAACCGCTTCTATGTCTCTTGTCCTTTGATGATATCAGGAATTAAAGCATATGGTCCCTAAGACATTTGCAATATTGGAATGGTTAATACATCTATACATAGCATAATCTATCTATGATAAAAGCTTTCATACTGCTAAAAGTAGAGTACATGATTTTTAAACTAAATAATTCGAGAATAAATAGTAGTGAAGCAAGTATTTAGATTTATTTATTTAATACCAGATCCACCAGGACTTACACAGGTAATGTAAGAGGTACTTTTTTTGTAACAATTGACTATGGGGGGGGGGGATTATAGTCTCATACAAAAGACACCCCTAACTATATACAACGTTATAATTAAAAAAAAAAAAGATAAAATAAATAGATTAAAATAATAATTCTTAAGAAAAGATAAACGTAAATAAATCAAATGGTATCCTTGTTAAGTCTCAACACTCATTATTTTATCTTTAACAGTCTAACGTTTTGGCCATCCTCAAGGACAATCTAACAATTAACAGCTCATTGTGCATTCATTTGTAACAATATTAACAACAATATGATAAAAGTCAAGTTAATAACAAAAACTTTTTTATTATTTTATGGATTTAACAAAATAAATAATTGACTTTTAATGGAGAAAAAAAAGAAAGTTAATTTAAGTAAACGATGAAGAAAAAATAATTAAAATAAAATTTTATGATGACAAAAACAGAATTGATAAATATAGAACTTATAACAGGATGTCCTGCAGCAGCCTGGGCTTCAGTCCTTTGGGTTGTGGTTGGGTTTCCCAAGTTGTAGTTCACTGCTCCTCAGAGTAGAGCAACTATGAAACTAATACCTAAAATTCCCATGGATACGATATTTATTTATCTATGGTTCATTCACGAATAATGGTCGTATCTATATCAATTTTAGCTATTAGGTTCATAGTTGCCCATCTTTGCTGCTCTTTTAACTGTCGGTAACTGGGAGTGGAACTTCATGAACCCTATTTTGATGTAATCCTTTATTGTCTCTATTTGTAATTAGCGATGCCATTGGCTGTGAATATTTAGATGATCCCCTACACTAATAATGATTTTTCGACTTTTATTAATTTGAAAACATTCCTCTATGTCGAGCGGCTTTATAACCTGGGTTTGACTTATAATTGAACACAATTACGAATTTGTTGAAATAATTCTAATATTTTTTTTTACATCTACATCTTCGTTTTTTATTTTTTCCATCATCCGGTGTTATTGCTGCTCTTATTAAGCATATAAAGGAAATCTGAAAATAGTTATTGTGTATTGTTATTGATCTTCACGGATCATTATATCTCAAATAAAACATGGCATTTTTAATATCTTCCTGTTGTGAAATAGACTAAACTGAAGTATTCTCATTTATAATTTTATGGATCTAGTCAATATAGCCACTCTATGATCCGTGGATTATGATAAGAGATAATCACTTCTTAGAAATGTTATTACGAATATACTTTTTGTGTCTTTAAATTATGTGGGGGACATTAAAAGAAATAATTTTGTTCGAAATAAAAACTGAACATTTTTTTTTCATCATAGTTAGATCCGCTTCTATCACAAGAAATTGACTACCAGTATATTGCCTGTCGATAATAGCAATGAAACAGCCCACTGCACTCTCTTACCAGTCTTCATTTTCTCTCATGTTACTAGGTGGCTCATGAATCTTCTTTTTAATCTCTTTCTTTTGTTCTCAGGAATGAGAGTAAGTAGGTAGTCATTTGTTATACTGTTATGGCCTCCGGTTAGTTTTCATAAATGTATTTACGGAATTGACCGTTTGAATTTGTGGTTAGTATGAAAGGTTTTGTTATTACAGTACAATGGTTCTTTGGTGAAAAATCATTGTGTAGAAACTGAGAGAAAAACACTTTTCTCCAACTTTATTGGACTGCCTTATACACAGCATACTTATAACTAGTGAAGCACAATTTGTTTTTTATTCATATTAATATAAATAGTCACAGCATAATTATTTTTATATTGTCACATTATAAAAATGTCTGCGTTATGTACTAAAGTTATACATGATTTATTTTTTCCTTTTTATTATTTATTGTTTATTCCCTTTATCATTTAATTTTTTTTCTAGCTTTTTATCGTTCTTAGATTAAGTTTAATTTTTCTATTATTTAATAAAAAAATCTATATAATTTTATACCTTTTTTTTCCATCACATATAAAAGTAAAATTAAGTTAAAAGTATAGAAATTATATAAATATTAAAAATATAGTAAAAAAAATATATACATATATAAAACCCAACATGGTCGTCCCCATTTACAATCTTGTAATACAAAAGAAAACACTCAAACAAGTGCATACAAATTATAATTAAATTATTAATAGGTCGGTTTCATGGCCGAATCACACTGCAACTAAATAAGTGATATAAAGTCCAAACACCTGATTTATTCGATGGCTCTTTGCCGGTATTCAAAGATTGATTGACTCCAGAAAGCGTTTTTTAAACACGGTACTAACTCTGACAACGTCTACGAAATTCTTACAAATGGAAAACAAAATTTCTACGCTCGTTGTAACATAGGTCATAAAAAAAAGTGTTTCGGCTGGAAGGGATATTTTTCTAAATTAAATATAAATGACCGTATGTGAAATTGAAGGAAATGATTGCGACGTTTCAACCCACAATGTAGGTCTCCTTTAGAGCTAGAATAAAAAGATCAAAACAGGTATAGCCAGTAGGGGTATTCATCATCTTTAGTTTAGCATGTTAAATGGGAAAACTCATATTAAATGGAGGAGTACTTCCTTTTTTTACCGTGTTAAAGCTATATAACATATAACATTAAAAGTGTGTTACTAGGTTTGTTAAATGGAGTATGACGTCATGCAGCAGACCAGCTAAGCTCGTCACCGTTTTGTTTGTTGTGGTAGTTTGTGTTTTTTGCGTGTTTGTATTGTTTTGGATGTTTTTATAACTAATAGAGCAATAGATGACAATAGTAATAGTACAGTAAGTTGTAAATTAGCTCATCTTGAGTCTCTTTCCCACAAATATAGCAGAAGATCAATAAGGCACTTAGTAGTCAAACTTTCACACATCTTACGCTCTTCACTTAATTTAGGCATGTTATAATAAATTATTTTTATCAAAACCTATAAGTAAACAATAACAAGAAGTTTTTAAAGAAAAGATTATAAAACAAGTTTCTCAGAAAATCCGCTAGGAGCTCTCATGTTAAATGGAGAAATATTTCCTTCTTTAACCATGTTAAAACGATAGAACATGTGACATGGCTAAGGGTCTGTTAAATGGAGGAAGACGTCACGAAACACCAGCTGAACTTTTTATTAGTTATCGTGTTAGGTTCTTTTGTCTTGTGTTTTGCAGTTTTTAAAAAAGACAATCAGTAGCCAAACTTTTACACTTCTACTTTTCACTTGTTTTAGGCGTGCTGTCATAAATCACTGTAATCAAAACCTAGAAGTAAACAATAACATGAAGTTTTGGAAGGAAAGGTTACTTAACAAGCTACTCAGAAAATCCGCTAGGAGTTCATATGCATTTACCATTTAACATGACTTTAAACAGGGCTACTCACAATGCTATACTTTTAACATTTAACATGGTAAAACATTTTACATTTAACACAATATCATGAATACCCCTAGGGTTGCTCACAATCCTGTACTTATAACATTCAATGTGGTAAAACATTTTAGATTTAACACATCATGAATACCCCTAAAGTAAGCAAACTCATATCATCCTTATCTTTACCTTCAAATCCCACCTGTTCCATTCTACATTATATTCTCATTTACAATGTAATTCAAATTTACTTATTACATTTATAATTTAGAACCTATCTTTAATAAATTTTCTTAAGATATTCCATTAGTTCATTCCTTATCTAAAATTGCTATCATTTTCAATATTTATCATTCTTTATGCTAATATTTACTACTGCCTCAATATAATTAATTTATCAGTTCATTATTAATTTCTATGTTAGTTATTATGCCCCTTGGTTAATTATAATTTCTGGTCAATAATTTATGTTAATTAATATTTTTTTCTATTTATCTTTAATGTCCTTGCTATTTCATTTACGTTTTTTGATTTTTATTTATATAGAAGTCTTTTTATTGCTCTACCTTCACAATATTTTTATTTTAGCCCTGATGATGATTTAAATTGTGGGTCGGAACCTCCGCAATCAATAAATAGTTGAAAACTATTTTTGTTCTGATCATCTCTTTCAAATGTTTCTAAATCGTATATAAATTTAAATAAATATACGCTTTAAATTATTTAAATATAAATAAATAGTAAATATACTGGAATGTGTCTGAATCGAAAATGACCTCCACTTCCCGCATAATGCTAGTGCAAAATGAGAGAGGTTAATATGGGTGTTTTTTTAAGCCCGATAGAACTTGAAATTGTAAAAAATAACACAAAAAATTAAATTGTAATCAAAATTTTTTTTTATTCGAAAGATCAATACGTGACATTAACATTTGAAAATAATTTCGGGCATATGGGCACCGCGGCTGTTCTTGAC
>NW_027116740.1:367953-378627 GCF_000696795.3 Halyomorpha halys | reverse complement strand
AAACCAGTGACTTCACGTAGCCCCACAGGAAATAATCGAGAGGTGTCTAATCGCACGACCATATGCGGCAATTTTGCTTATTAACAAACCCGTTAAGCCAAAAATGCGCCTCATCGCTGAACACAATTTTACAGAATGCGCTTCGTCAAGAACAGCCGCGGTGCCCATATGCCCGAAATCATTTTCAAATGTTAATGTCACGTATTGATCTTTCGAATAAAAAAAAAACTTTGATTACAATTTAATTTTTTGTGTTATTTTTTACAATTTCAAGTTCTATCGGGCTTAAAAAAAGACCCTATATAACCTTTTCTTCTCCTCTTTGATGTTTCTGGAAATTGCTTTCGCTATCCCGTCTAGGTTTCTTGAACAGCCAACAGTAGTCAGCATATTGACATCACATCTTCCTAGGTAGTGCTCCAAATATCACGGATATCCGGGTGAAATCTCCCATTATGCTCTTCACTGTAGGCTCCTAGTAGCGAACTGTTAAATGAACTGTTAAGCTCATCTTGTATAAAGGCGTCTAGGTTTGATCATTCAGTTTTTGAAGCCCCCCCCCCCACAAGCCGAAAAACATGGCCAATATTATGAAGTTCCAACAAATTATTTTTTTATGTTGACATTTGATTGTTTCCAGGTTCAAAGCCAAAGCAATTCAACTTCATTTCATGTGGACCGAGTATCCCATAAGAAGGGATGAAAATGATTTTCTTTTTTGGAGTGAGATTAGTTAGTTAGATAAATCGGTTAATAATCGCTACTCTGATGAAACTTTTTTGTACTGATTTTTTATATTTTTTTCTATATCCTGTAGCAACTACAACCGGTATCGGAATTCCAGGTCCAGTGAAAAAGTAATTTGAGTAATTAATTAATTAATAACTTAATGAAAAAATAATTATGTTAATAATGGCGCATGTGACAGTAAAATAATTTTACCTTCACTTACCTGTATATGAAATATATAGTAAGGGAAACTATTGCGATCGCGAACAATTTCGAATATCCAATGGTCCAAATGGTCCAAGTTTTAAAAATTAATGAAATTGTGATAAAATAGGTAAATAGACATATGCTTATTAATAATTAATATGATTCCCTATTAATTATTGTTTCATTGGGTGATTTGACTTGTTATTGACCTAGACAGAATAGCCTGCAAAATGTTTATAAATAATTGGATGTGAGGTGTAAATTAATATTTAGGACTGTCCTTGAGGATGGCCGAATCGGCCGAAACGTTGGACTTTTGATAATATTCTTCTTTTCATTTCCTCAGTTTTTAAAGGTTTTTTTGTCACCATAGTTATCCTCTTTAATCCACTTAACTTATTTCTGAGCATTTGAGCAGGGAGAATAACTAACTCTACCAGACCGTTCTTAGTATTTTTAATATTGATTCTGTACAAATTTAGCCTTGAGTAAATGCTTATGAGCGGAATGTAAATTTTAACCTACTATTACATTTTTATATTTCTATTATACTCTTTGATAAAAGAAAAGTTAAAATTTCGCAAAGAGTAATATTGTTATTGTAAAGTACATTTCTGAAAACTATTTAAATTGGAGTCAATCTGTTAACTGTAAGGCTCATTTAGAAACTTAGAAAGGTGAAGTATTGCCAAAGTGAATAATATAGAAGTATCTGCTCTAAAACCAATAAGAATTAATTTAAACAATTAAGGTGGTATGAGAATGTTGTGTGAAGTACGCACTGAACTTTTCCAGATTGTTTTTATTTTGAATTTAAGATATTTTATTGATTGTACCGTAAAATAGAGTTAGTTTTCGACAGCCATTCTATTTTTGAAGTAAAAAGTAAAGTAGGACGAAAAAGTAAACCAACTATACGGTACTATCTTTGAAATACGTACTAATCGCAATCAAATCAAAACCTTTTTTTTTTCAGATGTGTCACCGTTAAAGTAAAAAGTATGATATGTAAAAACAGTAGTAACAGTCTTCTGAGAACAATACATGTTTTTAAACGTAAAAATTATCTTTGATTGTCACCTTTGCCAAATACAAAAAAAATAGAACCCTCTAAAAATAGACATTGATTATTATTCTAAGCCACAAATATCATAAGAATGCCAAAACGAAATGGATTTTTTAGCTGTAGACTTGAGTAATTAAAGTACTTGAACATATGATTGTATCAATCAATATTGACAGACCATGGAGTATTTGTTATGTACACATTCATTTAATTTTTACAGGACCAACATCGTAATATTTTTAAATAGCTATGATATAAGAAATGTAATATTAAAAATTACTTTTAAGTAATGATAATGCTTTCACTCTTATAATTTAAGTATATATTGTTTTAATCTTAATTCCGTTCGTATTTTAAGCAGCGGGGTGATTCTAAAAAAAAAATTTCATATCCTGAACCGAAATTTCCAGTGAGTGAACCGAAATCAAAAATTTTCCATTGCTCATGTTTTATGGGATCATTAAGAACAATACGAAATATAGAAAGAAGTATTTTTAATGTCGTAAACAAGAGCTTAGCTACCGACATTACAGGCAGAGTCAGTACTAGTACCTTTTATACATCATTCATCATATGTATGGGATATATAGTAAGGAAAAATATAGCGATTGTGCTAAATTTCGAACCGATTTTTCGACGGAAATATACGTTTTGGAGTCACCAGAGTCGAGGTAACCAAGTCTCGCAGAATGGTCTCTGTGAGCAGCCTAGCTCACAAACTAAAAGTCGTACAAAACTGAAATTCCATATTTAAGGTTGGTATATGCCTAGGATATGACGGCAGCTTTTTCCTTAGAATTGACTGACTGGAAGTGCCACTTTATAGAATTAATTTTTCTCATTTTATCGATTTTCTCCAAAACGGCTCCAACGACTCTGATTAAAATCAGTGAATCAACGAAAAATGAAGTATTTTTTCATATCAGATAGGATTTATTCCCACTAAAATAGTTTAACAGGGCTTAAATGCCGAATTTTCAAAAAATCATTCTTCTAAGTACATTTAATTTTGCTAATTTGAAAAAAATAAACTGTTTTCAATATTAGCAATAATAAGCAATGGATATATATAAAATATTAAAGAACGCTATGAATAAATAAAGGAGAGAAAATGAAAAATCCGATTCGAACGGTGTTAACGCTATATATATATATATATTGATTAAAATGTAAGTATTTATTAATTCGGCAGTAAATAGATTTAATTAAATTACAAATGAACGTAATAAAAACATCGCTGAAAAGGAATACTGGAATTGACATTTTTTTAAAAAATCATCCAAAACACGATGAAATGAAAAGAATTCAATTAATACTATGTCAACTTTAAAAAGAAAAAATTGGGACTTAATAGAAATACATAGCCTTAGTTCTTAATAATGTATTGTTGATATTTTTTAAAAAATGATAAACGTCTTGTTAATAATAATATAATAAATAATAACTGGTACCTTAGAAAGCAGAACGTAATTCGTACAGATACGTGAGCGATCTGGAATCAGAGCCCTAACACATAGAGGAGAAGAACTAACAATATACTGCTTGCAGAGACTGGTCAGTTAATATCTCATGATATGAAGGCAAGGAGGTTAAGATGGGGGGGGGGGGCATATGACTCGAAGCAATCCATCAGTACGCCTCTATATAACAATGAATGCCAGTGTAGTAGGCAAGAGACCATGTGGTAGGCCATGGATTGATGGATTGATAGACAGAATCAACAAGAGCAGCATGCATTAAACTGGAAACTGTATCCCAACCGATACTGTCTGTAGAGCCAACCGAAAAAAAGAACAGCTTAATAATAATTATTTTTTAGACTGAATCAAAAATTTTCTTAGATAATAAAAAAATCGAATGAGAAAAAAAGTATTAAATCTTTTCTTGAAAAAAAAATTCCTTGACATGATAGGGAGGCATATTAAAATTCCCCTTACAAAAATTATATTTAATGTGGGGTAACCACAAACTAATAAAAGTAAAAATTAGGAAGGTACTAGGAAATAGCAGATCATGGTAATACTATTTTTCTGTGAGAAATATGATATCATTCTAGGTTATTTATTTGTAATGTCATATAGCTGTCAAGGGAGAAAGAAATGGCTATGGTGCCCAAATACATTAGGATACTATAAAACACAGCTTACCCATCAATCCATAACTGGATAAATATACACTTTCAATTCATTAAAATTTTCCATTTTTTAAACAATAATTATCAATAAACTAAATATAATAAATTTTTCCTTCTTAACAATTTTATTTTATCCCCCTCCTCCCGCCATATTTATGTGATTTTCTTGAACAATATGAAATATGGATATTAAATTTAATCATTTTCTTATTTCAAATTTAGGTCTAGATAGATATTAGTTATTAGGAAATGTTCGGTATTCCATTTAAGGCCAGTGACTTTTTTAGATGACTTATAGATTTTTTAGATGACTTATAATAATAAAATCAAAAATTGTCATTAAGAGACATGTTTACTCTCAAGTAACACTATGATTAACTTTTTGTTTAGAATTACCGACTAATTATATTAAGTTGATGTTATCTGTTGGATTAAATAAAAAATATCATAAAACTTTTTGAAAATCCAAAGCGAATATAAACGAAACATTCCTTATGAACGTTACCCTATTTGATAACCCTTATCAGTTAATAAGAGATTTAAACAATTTTATTGGTTATTTGTTTGTATTGCTTTTCGAAATCTAGTGAAATTGATTTCAATTTTGTGATTAATGTATTTTGAAGTGCAAATGACGAGTGTACTTATACATAATCACTCGCAGAAGAGATCACTTAACGAATACGATCAATTAATTTTTAGTTGAAACCAGATAATGTACAAGAAACTGTTGCAGAATGGGTGCTTTGAATTCCTCGTTCTAGTGTCTGTTCATATGTGTTAAAACAATTAAATCTATTTTTATATTTATTATAAAATATTATACATATACATATATATATGTCTCTATTTTTTAGTTTAAATCATATAATAAAATTTTGAAAATATCCATGAGAATGCCCAAACTGGCAGAAGCGTAGGAGTTACAAGAAAATAAAAACAGTGAAGCTATATGGATATTTTTATTATACCTAATATATAAACCTTAAAAGTTTTTTTGACTCACTAATTTCAGAAACGACCAATATGATTTGAAAATTTTTCTTTGAGTTACAGAACAGGTAGAATGTTTATTGAGAAAGGATTTAAGCTGGTTAACATTATAGTACAAGAGCCGGGAAGAAAAAAAGGCAGTTATCTCACCCCAATTTTTGATTACTTTAATGAAAACTATGTATAATTAATAGTCAAAATTGATGAGTCTGCCAAGTATAGGTAGGGGGAATAAAAAATGGCGGCTGTTAAGGTCAAAACCTTTAAAAAACCCTATTTTTTCATTCGGAGCTCTATATCTTAAAAACTACCAACAAAACTAGAAAATCTAAGAGACCATTATTTAAAGAAGAGTAAATTTGCTGAAATATTAGTCCTAAAAGAGTTATTTACGTCTAATAGTTCTCGAGATATAGCTTTTTAAAAAGCAAAATTTCTTAAAAATATACTGCAAGATTAGTAGTTAGTTAATTTATTTTGAAAAATCTATATCTTAGGAACTATGTGACGTACAGATTAGAACTCAAATTAAGGCTAGTACAATGGACTATACAGAAGTTTATGACCTTTACCTTCGTAGGAATAGGTATGAAAACTATCACTATACGAAGATAAACATCATAAACTACTTTATAGCTCATTAAATTAACTTTAATTTGAGTGCTAATAGAGATCTGTACGTCAAATGGTTTTTGAGATATAGATTTCTCAAAATAAATTAACTAACTACTAATCTTGAAGTATATTTTAAAGAAATTTTGCTTTTTAAAAAGGTATATCTCGAGAACTATTTTACGTGAATAACTCTTTTAGGGCTCATATTTTACCAAATTTGCACATCTTTAAATAACATTCTCTTAGGTTTTCTTGTGTTGTTCCTACTTTTTAAGATATAGGGTTCCGAATGAAAAATTAAATTTTTTTATCGCTTTTAACTAGCCGCCATTTTTTATTCCCCCTTCCTATACTCGGCAAACTCATCAATTTTGGCTAGTAATTCTACATAGGTTTCTTTAAAGTAATCCACAATTGGGGTGAGATAACTGCCTTTTGCCAACTACAATTTTCAAATTTATGAAACAAACACCTAATTCTTGGCTTCGAAATATAATTAAAAAATATTCTGTTTATATATGATCTCCAAGAACTTTGTCATTTTATACAAACATATATGTTCACCCAATGGTTGTGTAAAAAAACCCTCTATTCACAGCTATCAGTAGGATTTTCGAGTTTCCTTTTGTCATGGCAGCTTTCCTGTCTTGGAACAATTTTCCCTTCATGATTCTGGAACATCACGCAAATAGGATATTTTATGAAGTCCTGTACCTTGCTTATATGTTTCTATAATTAAAACCTTAATTTAATGCTTTCTTTGATTAATATTTCATTCTCTTTTTTGGCTTAACAAAGTTGTATTTATGCATAAATTTATATTTATTTTATTAAATTAATCTTAGTTAATAAATGTAGTATGAATAGATTTATGTCTCAATTCCTTTAAAGGTGACAAATTATAATGGATCGTACCTAGAATTGGTAACTCCCATTCTTTCAGAAAACTTGTATTCAGCACGTTGTCCTGTAGTGAACTATATAAGTAGTATACATCTAATGTACGATGTAAAAATAAGTTTAATAATTAAAAACCTGCAAATGATTTAAATGTGTGTGTTTGTCCATATGAGTAAAGAGAAGAGTGGCCCACAGAGATTAAAATTAACAATACAGCAGTAAATGATGATTAGATACGGCGCATGTTATGGCGTTTCAGAGAAACTTGCTATTACATCACAATGTGCATTTTATGACATACTTTTTAGCAATATCTAAGGGATATTATTTAATAAGACGTTAATAAATCAACCTCCAGCAGATTTTCTTTTTATCTATGATGCTAATTAGTGTTAATGTTTTTATAGAATTTTAGTTGCACCATATATTGAAAAAATTAACGTAGTGGAAGTATGAAATAATTGAGAACATCAGAATTTTTTTTCTCTTACATAGAAATCCTATACACACTCAGTACATTTGATCTCAGTAATAAGGGAGTGCTACAGGTATGTAGAGAACTAGCCATTGGGAGCACTATAATGACATTTTTATGAGCAGGACCCTTCATGGGTTGGGTAAGCAGTACAGATTCAATTTAATTTTTTCATAGTTTTTTTTAATGTAAGCTCTAATAGAGTTCATTACGTTCAATTGTTCTCGAGATACAGGTTTTCAAACAGCAACATTTTATTCTATATAACGAAAAATCAATATTTTGTGAATTAATTTTGGTCAATATTATGGAAACTGCTGCTCCTTCAAAGACTATCGACTACATATATTACATTAAACTAGCTTTAGTTTTAATGTTAATAGGCATCTATACGAAGTGTGGCAGAAAAGTAATGAGATAGAGTTTATGAACCAAAGTTATTATTTTTTTGAAACATGAATGTTATTCCCTTGAAAGCAGGTCCCTTGGGTGGCTACACACCGATGGAGGTGTTCCCACAGCGCTGGAAGTCTTCAACCGGTAAAGTCTTCAGCATGTCCGTTACATTCTTTCGAATGTTTTATAAAATCCCAAATGACGTCCTTTGAGGATATTTTTCAGTTTAGGAAAAAATAAAAAGTCACAAGGACTGAGGTCAGGTGACTAGGGGGCCGGGAAACTTGGGGAATGCCTCGTACGTCTAATATTTCCTGATACATAGTTTTTCATAGGCTAAAGTTTTTTAAAAAAAAATAAAATCAAAGAATTAGTGGGGTTTTTTCACTTCTGGTTATTTCATATTTTTACTAAGCTTTCATAAAGACTCAGTGATGAATTAATATGATTCTAATATTGAAATTGGTTGATTTTATTTCTTCTCAGTTTATAAGCTATAATTAATTAACTTATAGTTTTTTTTTATAATTTATTTTTTATGACCCTCTTACTAGTCATTTCTGACATACTGGGAAAGGAGGGGGTTGTCTACAGGTGTTATCACCCTATTCTTACCATAATAGGGGGGGAGGGTCAAGGTTCCATTTCGCGGTACCGTCACAAAAATAAAAGAGGATCCCCTTGGCTGGATTCGAACCAGCGCCGCTGCAGTCTCAAAGCCAGTCAAAGCTGGAGCTTTAACTCGCTCGGCTACGACGCGTCTCGAAGCAGCCTCCTGTTAATTTAATTGTAAAAGTATATAAAAAGATATAAATATAGGTCTACTTACTTAGCTTGCAGCCAATCAAATGTAAATATTTATTTATTTATTTTTATTCATTCTTAGCGCGACAGTCCTACAAGGACCTGGACTTCTCTTATAACCTTTTTCCATTCTCTTATATCTCGGGCAAACATTAGTCATCTTTCAATTTCCCTCCTCTTCAAGATCTCAACTTGTCAGTCCATCTCAAACATGGTATTCCTCTACCACGTCTTCCACCAGGGCGATCTTTGAGCAAGCGTTTGGTGATTCATAGCCAGACATAAAGTATTCAATAATAATTTGATCCCTTAAAATCACTACATTATACTACTTAACCTTACCTGCAATCAATAAAAATTAAAACTAGGCTCTGTACTTGACTTAAAATACTATATTTGACAGCGTGCCTTAATTAGTAAGACTTCATGAATTATTTAGGAACAATAATAATTCTATTTTGGTGCGTCTCTTTGTTATTAAACAAAATTAATTTATGTTTATATAATGATTCTATAAGAGACACAACAATTTTAGAATACAATTGGAAAATCCAAATCAGAAAACCGTGGGTATCTAAACTCTTAGTTAACAACACACCTTTCACTACACTAAAACAAAATTCAGACTTTTTTGAATTTGAACATTCTTGCCCTATACTTTTAGAAGATGTACTACGTAATACGAAATATGCTCTGATGTATATGCGAAATATGCTATGATGTAATATCCTATATTTTCTAGATGACATTTGTCTCTTTTTTTACAAAACAATAGTAGTAGAAAATGAAGCATCCATGTAAATTAGTATTGACTCACCTCATCTGAAAAATTAAAGATGCCAGGACCTCCCAACAGTGCTTTTGGAAAAAATACCTTCTATAAGAACAGAAAAGTCTTCTTGAGGTATTCACGTATGTGTCTCCTATGTATTACACCTTTTTCCATGAATATTTCACACTGCAATGCCAAAGAAAACTCTGTGAACTCATACCACTAGTTTATGCTAAAATATTACTACTGATTGGAGATAAATTTAAATCAATATACAAGATAATCTTGGTTATTTTACATTTCGTGATTTTTACTTAATCTCCATTATAAACATATTAGTCGGTAGTAAAAGGGTGTAAACGTACCATTCTAAAAATAATTTAAAATATTCTAAAAGTTTGTTTCAACTTTAGAAATACAGAATTGATTATAAAAAATAAAGTCAGCCAGTGTACAAATAAGTGGGGAGAGTAGCAAGACTTGTCTTCGAGTTGAAGACTCAAGGAATTGTTGTTGGCAAAGAGTGCCTAGTGGAGTATTACTGTATGGGAAAACGACGGACGTTTAGGAAATATAGTTATTCAAAGACACGTATTGAAACTGACTTAAGATTTTCAACTGGCGTGAACTAATGCATACAATAACCTGCTATTACTAATACTTAGAAATATAGAGTTTAACCTAAATATTCTAATTATTAACCATCATCAAAATTAAATTGACATGGTTGCTCGGATGAAATTTATTTGGACTAAGAGAGAGTTTGGGTTTTGAAATGAAAAACTTTAGACTAAATAAACGACAAAAAATAAAGATAAATATTACATTTACTGAAACTAGGCTAGAATTGACGTTTAGTATATTTGCCCAACAAGCCTCACCTATGTTACGGCTAAACTTTCCATTATATTTCTATTGAAATAACCAAAGGCAGTTTTGTAAGCCTGTTGAAGTACAATGAAATTTTTCATAGGTCTATTGGGGCCACCGTTACGCTCTAGTTTTCCGTCACTACTGCAACTGACATTACCCCGCGTGCCAAAAGTTCGCACCTTGCGCTGATTAACTTAACCGTTCCACGGTTGCTTCCAATAACGCAATTCCATGCAATTCTTATGAAATGAATCTCGTACTTTGAACCGCTACACTTAAGTACACAGAGGAGCCGAAGCATCTAACTCGTAATTTTCTTATTGATAGTACGTGTTATATACAATCTACTCAGTTGCAATCCAATAATTTATTAGTTGGTAGGACATTTTTTTATTTCAAGGGAAATAAATTCGCAAATGGATAGATTGCAGCCCTGAAAATAAAACAGAATATATGCTCACCGATACTTCGGAAATATCTCGGTTCTAGTATTGATGATTCAAATAATTTCCTGAGCATGACTTTTTTTTTTACCTATGTATTTTTAATAATATTTTTTGTTGCAAAATTTCAAAATTTTGTTTTTTGAATTTTAATATTAGAATTTCTACTTGACAAACGCTCTAAACTTCCCATTCACTACAAACAATTATTATACTACGATTACTACGATAATCAGACCAATTTGCAAAATATGGAATTGAGCTCTG
>NW_027116740.1:365315-367903 GCF_000696795.3 Halyomorpha halys | reverse complement strand
AACAATATATTATATATGTAATTATTATTATTTATTACTTTTTATTTTCAGTTAATATGTATATATGGTATTATTATGTACTTAAACCCCGAGTATCTTTTGAGTGTGAAAGAATGTATCATTCCAATAATAGTTTAAAAAAAAATTATGGATCATATTCAGGCTTATAATTGTTATAGTATTGATAATTAACTAATAAGGCTCATTGAGTCCAAAATGTATAAAATAAACGATTCAACGTTATGACCAGAAGATTGTTTACCCTGGATAATATATATAAGGAGAAGAGGGAAGTGCGGTCACTGTAGAACACAAAAAGTAAAAATTTATTTCTTAGTGCCCACATTTCTGCTAGAAATTGAAGGGCTAAGAACAAAAAAACAAGATAACAAGCAATGAATAAATATTCTTTTATTATAGAATAATTAGAAACTTAAAAAATAACTAACATTATGGATACATAAATAGTGTTGACATCAATAGTTTAAGTATTATAGGAAGGTAGAAGCTGTATGAGAAGATTAATGTTAAAATTAAGTAGTAGGAAAGACTAGATAATAAAATACATATGAAAATCTAGTTAGTAAAGATATGTATATAAAAAAAATTATTATAAATAAAAATAAAGTAATGAAAGAAGCGGGATATGAAACGTATAAATAGCTAATTAAATATGTAAGTAAAATAACAGGATGAAGGAAATAAAAATATAAATATAAGTTTAACCAATATATTTGGTGCCAGGCAAAGATTGAAATATCCTAGTTATCCGATATGTTTAATAGAAATATTCAATAACTGTGATACAATTTTCGCTTTAGCACTAAAACAAGTAATTGTAAACTTTAGACTCTGTAATAGAGTCCAACTTGGTTCGTAGACCAATGTTACGTACAAACACGTTACGTATTCCAAAAATACAGTTAGTCAAAAAATAAGCTTAAAAAAACAAAAAACTAACCCCATTCCTGAAAGATTGAGCCATACCAGCAAATAACATTCTTGGTATAAATATGATACGGTTTTGATTTGTGGCGAAGAAAGTTTTTTTTATCAAAGCTAGGAAAAAGTAAGCTCTGAAAGGAAAAATTATAATTTATAAATCATCCAATTTTTGTAATAACAATCATTATGCAATGACATATGTATAAAAAATGTGATGCGGTGCACGAATCGCACATACATTTATTATAAAACCTCGTCTTTAAGGGTTTCGAGAGGTGAAAATAAATATCAACTTTGTTGATTGATATTGACATAATATAACGAATACATTACCGTATACACATAATTGCGATAGGAAGAGATCGGTCGCTCTCGGCTTTTTCCGATTCCAACTCCTGTAAATATTTTTTCTTTTTTTCTCCATTAATTATCTATAGAATTCTTTAATATTTTGTATTTATCCATTGTTCATTATAGCTAAATTAATATTATTGTGTTATGTAAGCTCTGTTAGACTATTTAATTGTATATTGATTTACAGAGTTTAATCAAAATTATTAGAGCCTTTGTTTAATTTAGATATTTTCCGGGATAAAACGTTGGGGTGTATTACCCAAATTAATTGCAATTTCATGATATCGCTTGAATAAATTGAATGGACTGTATTTAATGGATTTAAAAATAAATGAAGCTTGGTTAAACAGGGTAATAAGCCTCTTGAAATGATTCAAATTAATTACAATACAACAAATAATTACATATGGATAATCCGAGGGTTTGTACAATAGGGTTAGTTGAATTAATTTTTATTGTTGATTTAAATGATTACATGGAATAATAAGTAATAAATCAGAGGTAACTTGGAGGTTGATTTGATTTTGATTGAACTTGAAGACTAGCTCTTCTCTTCTTTTATGCTGGTTCCTCTCTTATGCTCTGCCCTCTCCTTCATTCTGCCTTCCGTCCCTCTGCTTGAGTGTAGTAAAACTACTCACTCATGGTGAATTGTAGACCTTAGCCAGAAATTGAAGAAAATGGATCTTGCCACTGTTCACTCTTCTGTTGTAGAGGCAAAGATGGCTACCAAGCCTACTGCTTCGTATAGCTGCCTAGGTGGCAGAATCTTGAACTTCTATTCAAATATGGGGAATTTTCCTCACACAGCCTTTTTTAAAAATCCTAAAAAAAAAAAAGTTTTGTTCCGAAACGAGCGCAGTGGGACCTACGTCCCAACACGCAGTGGCGTCACGTTCCTCTATAGATTGGTAATTGAAAGTAAAAATGGTGTTTAGTAATAAAAAAAAAAGTTATTTGAGCTATTATTGTGTTTCTTACTGTTCTTTATGATTCCAAAAAGCCACATAAGAAATAGGAATTTTTTTAAGATGGTTCACTCACTCGAAATTTCGGCTGAAAATGAAGCTTTTTAAACAATCATAATATTGCTTTTTTTATTTCATGGTTATTTAAAAATATTATGAAGTCAGTCCTGTAAAATTTTTTTTTTTTTTTTTTAATTATTTATTATACATTTATTATACATATTTATACAACTGTACAAAATAATACAATAAGTAAATATGTAGTAAGTTTCATATACACTTGAAAATCTTGGGAAGGAACCACCCATTGGTGGTACTTCA
>NW_027116740.1:364692-364875 GCF_000696795.3 Halyomorpha halys | reverse complement strand
GTTCTATCAGTGAGGTAGGAGCGGATTATAAGGAAATGTAAAAATTTAATTTATTATTCCTGGATTCCCATATATTGTTACGGATACAATAGAACCATATCAGGAAGTAGAGTTATGCAGATAGACTTTTTTCTCGCGTTAACTTTACTATATTAGGGGTATTCATGATCTATGTTAAAGCGT
>NW_027116740.1:363342-364223 GCF_000696795.3 Halyomorpha halys | reverse complement strand
ATTTCAAAATTTTGTTTTTTGAATTTTAATATTAGAATTTCTACTTGACAAACGCTCTAAACTTCCCATTCACTACAAACAATTATTATACTACGCGATAATCAGACCAATTTGGCCTTATGGAATTGAGCTCTGTTATTTGGCTTAATAGCCAAAGGAAGGTCGTTGTAGTAATTAAGTTTATAAATTTATAATGTAACAGTAGACGGTAGTAATGAAACTCCACTTCGTTTTTAAATATATGCAGTTCTCCTCCATTGGATTTAAGTATAAATATATTCCAGACTGACTCTGTAAGGAAATCGAAGGCCATTCTTTAATTTTCAGGTTCTAAAGAGTCGCATTCTTATATTAAGTAAAAGAGGATTGTATTGCATGTTAGACTTTTGATTCGGTGAGGGTAATTTAAATCCCTACTTTCAAAGTCATAAAGAATACTTACTGTCAGGAACATCTAGACAATAGCTAGGCAACCCCCGGTCTGCTGTAAGATTTGGTCCAGCCCGCGAGACATTTAGATGCTTAACTACAACTTTTTAGAAACATTTTGTATTATTACAATTATAAATATTTATTTCATAAATTAAAATATTATTAGCATCTTTATAAAAATTATATAACTGCAATTATAATATCACTTTCTATAAATGTAACTGAAAAACCAAATATATAAATTACAATTATTCAAAAAACATTTTACATTATTATAATTAAAAACACTCTTGTCATAAATCAAAATATTATTAGCATCTTTATAAAAACATAATATTAACACATTAAAATTAAAATTGCTACAATCATGGTAAAATGATATTATATTATATATTATAAAAAAAATTGAAATAAAGCTTTAAAAAAACCTTTATTATTAGACTAAACCT